>NW_026057580.1:100835338-100884015 GCF_023721935.1 Panthera uncia
GGCTGAAGACCTTGCTTCTCCACCACGGCTTTTGGTACCCTAACCCCAGCTGATCTCTCCATTTTTCATTCCCTGGAAGCAGAGAAAAGCCTCTCTCTACTTCCTAGTCTCTGTCTGCCCTTCCAGCATCAGAAGTACAGAGGCATCTGGCCACCTGTTCAGGTGCTTTTCAGTTCCTTGAGTACCAGGAACCGTACTTGAGAGCAGGCTCACTGAAGCGGGTTGATATTGATCTTCCCAAGGACCTACAGATTTCTGAATTGGCATGTTCCCAGAATCCTTTTCATTCCTTCACCCCAACACCCTCCAGTGCTGGACCCCAAACTCTGGTCCAGTGCAAGGAAGACAGAGTCCTCTGCACTTCCTGTCCAGCCATCCATGGAGCCTAGAGTCCCCCTGACACCCTGACACCTGCCTACCCCACCCCAGGTGCAGGTCTGCTCAGGACAGGTGGATGGCCGGGTGTTGGAACAAGGTGGGAACGAGATGGTACAACCAGGCTGCATCTTTTCAAACTCATCTGCCAACTCCCAGTAATCCTTAATTCTTGAATCTCTTTCTCCTCTTGCATCCATTTTCACCAAACCTTAGAGCTACTCCGATGACTTTCCGAAACTACTGAATCCTTGGGCCCTTTTCACTCTTCTTCTCACATCACGAAGCCCAAATGAACACTCCTTAGAGAAAGGCATAAAAGAAGAGGAGGAAAAGAGTGAGAGGAGGAAACCAGAGAGTGTAAGTTGGGACCCCTCGTGTGATATCGGATGTTGACCAGTCACAAGTGTAACTCTCCCTCTCCCTCGAGCTCTGCCAGCATCATCCCCAGACCCCCACATAAACACACACTAGTTCTCCACTGTGGAGGAATGTTCCCCTCCCAGGGGAGCAACAGCAGGAAATAGTGCATGAATACTCTAGAGTAATTTTCAATGAAACAGGCTGAAAAAGAATTGATCAAACTTACCTTTGCCTTCTTCAGAAGTTTCAAGATGTCACCTCAGGTACTCTTGAGAGAACCTCGTATGTAGTTTTTTGAGCCAGGTGATTTCTATAGTCCAGCAGAATCTCTCTCCTCAGCTATTTTTAAGCCTTGACTGATATTTTGTGCTATTTTAAAGTACTTATGGAGTTTGGTTTGTTACATTGAGAAAGAAAATCTTATGTACTACTGAGTTTCAGTAGTATATTCCTCAAAACCTATCCATTCTTCTTTAGTTATCTTGACCTTCTAGAAGAAATGCATGGAATTAAAACAAAATAAAGAACAAGCCTGCATAATGTTACTTCAGGGACCCCAAATTCGGAGCCAAGGTACAGGAGCTCCAATCCTTACTCTATTAATAAATTACTTGTCATGCAAATTTGGGGGAACATCAACCTGTCTCCTTGAGGTTACCATGAAAAGCATGATAGATGATATGTCAAAGTACGTTGACAAAATATAATGTGCAATATAAAAGTATGGTGTTATATGTAAAGAAGTTATTGAAATAGAAAAGATCTGTGCAAAACTTACGAAAAAGAACCCATGAGACCCTTTGCTTAGAAATGCCTATTTTCTCCAAATGCTTTAAAAGACCTTAGAATGGGGTAGAGTCTGAATCTTCAAGGTTTCTTTTAAAAGTATGAAAGCTTCCTCTTTTACCAGATGATATTTGATTTACATCTGTAAGTAAATCTAACCCAGTAGATGTTAGACTGCATTTTTTTATTATATGGCATAAAAGTCCACACCACAAGTGGAGTTGAAGCTATTCTCAATTATTTCTTGAAACCATTTAGACCAGCTGGCTGGCTGGCTAATAAGCTGACATTTAGATGGAGGGAGCCTAATTGGATGACTGGGGTGCAAAGTGGATGTGAGGATGTGGTCTCAACTTATTTTTTCTGCGCATAAAGCTTAGCTTACATGTATCAGTCTTTCATATCACTGAAGTAACTCACAAGAGAATAAGGTCCTTCCCCAAAGTTATAGGATGTTGTTCATGCAGCATACCAAAACAATTTAGGTTAAAAACTTTAGGTTTCATGTTTATTTTTTCCTTTAGCCTAAATATGGAAGACCAGTTTATTCAAGTAGCATAGGATGGATGAGTTTTCGGGGGGATGTGTTTTTCATGTTCTTTGTCGTCTGGCCAGGAAAATTATAAATAATCCCCAAGTCACATCACAAGTCATTTGATTACTGGTAGCTGGCATGTAGAGCAATGAAAAGCAGTTTTAAAAAAATCAAATGCTGAGCTGGTACCACCAAGACTCCAGGAAAATATACAAAAAACATAAATCCTGTGACTTTACCATCAAGAGGCTATTTGTCTTATTTATTTCTGGCTTCTAGCACAGTGTCTGATCATCATAGCCACTGAATAAATATTTGTTTAACATATGCTAGTAAAATAAATAGAAACATCCAGAAAAGAATAGCTAGATCTGAATGTGGATTAAAGTAAAGTGGGGTCTTTTTGCTATATTTTTATTTTCTTTTCTAGAAGCCAGAAATGGTTTCTATACAGCTCATTCATTACAGCGAATTTCCAAATAACTATAAGTCTCCTTAAAATGTCACATCGAGAAAGTCACCGTTCACAGAAGTTAGAAAGCATTTTGATAAGGCAGACCACAGCCTTATGACTGATGGTTTTATTTTGAAACAGATGTGAAGTAACCTGAGCCTTGCACGGCAGGCTCTTACTCCAGACTGCCTTGTACAGAACTTCTCCTTACAACACTCTTCACGGACGAACAATCACCCAGGAAGAATAAATGAAACATGCCACCATTTTGCAAAGTGAGTTATTTTATATTCTGATAGTGCTTATATAAGAGACACTTTATAATACTCTCTAACTCTCCACACAAAAAAAGAAAACACTGAAAAATGAACCCTTAAATATTTCTTTTTCTAGACAATTGGTAAAATTGATGCTAAGAATCTATACCGACTGTAGTACTAATTCATCGAATGATGCTGTAAATTACCGTTTTTCCTATCTCCCCACAAAGTTTTATAAAACAGAAGACTTTCCAACTTGAACATCACTATAAATTTAGGGGATGTGGTAGAGAAAAATAGCAAACCTGAATCAAAATGCAAATACAGACACAAGGTCTGGAAAGCACTGTTTGTCTGTTTTTAATTTGTTTAGGTGCACAGTTGTACCTTGTGAGGCCAGGAAGGAAACACAGTCAGCAAGGTCATCATGATCTATCTAGTTACAGCCAGAACCTGGAGAAGGCAGAAGCCTTTAGCCCGACAGGTATGGACAGGAAGCACGCAGAGGAAGACGATTCCAAGCTACAAAAATGCTGGTGCAAACTACAAATTACAAAAAAAAACTACAAAAATAACTGAGGTAGAAAGATCAAAGATGATGCATCTGAGAGACAGGAAAATGAGGAGGATATGAAAGAGACTGAGATACACCCCACCCCCTGAGCAAATAGAGGAGTAAAACAGAAAAATCAAAGGTGAATACGTCCCTTCCAAAAAGAAAGTCCTGGGACCAAAGAAAATGATCCCACCTAGTATAGGTCCAGTAGTAGCCCAAAACCCTCCTAATATAACTTTGAATTCCCAAGGGCTTACCGTCTCATGACCCTTTGTCCCCAACCCCTGCAACTGTTCATGACTATTCATCCATGTCAACCTAAAACAGAATGTTTATACCAAGCACCGTCATCAATTTTCATAAAAATAACACTCACCCTGAACATTTTTGAGTTTAGTAGAAACTGACTGATGACCTTAATCATCAGAGATGACTGATGAAGACATAGAAATCCACATCACATCACACTCTGCCATTTTACTGGCCTCTTTCTGTCTTCCCATCCTCTCTTCTTTACAGAAGCAAAACACAAAATCCATTCTTCTGTCTCACTTGGAATAACTTACCAACATCTGAAACCTCTGTACCAACAATAATTAAGCCTCTGGGTGTTGGAGAAAGGAGGGGAAAGGTGTAGGGGTCCACTTTCTATCAAGAATTGTCAATGCTTTCTTCCACAAAAAGTAGAATGGTGTGAATAACATGTCACTTCATTACATGTGCACATAAACAATTCTTAGAGATCTTTTGCGCTCACTAAGACTTTATTTGCAAAGAGCATTTATGAATATAAAAATGCTTATGCTATGGTGAGACATAGGTTATATATGTAATACAATAATTTTTATAGAGGTCATATATATTTATATTCTTCAAAATGACTTCAGAAAAATATACTAGAATATTAAAATAGCTCTGAATAGTGGCAGTATGGATGATTTATAACTTTCTCCTTTATAGCCTTTCTATAACTGTTTTGTCATGGAGAGGAAATGTTTTTTTAAATCAAAAAGAAAAACATAACTCTTATTTTTAAAGATGTCTTAGGGACATACTCGGTAACATTTTTAGATTAAAGTAATATCTGGTTAGTTTGAGCTACGAGAAAGCAGGTGAGGGCATTCATTATAAGTCTCCTTTTAAATGTGAAATACATACTTCACTTGTCCTTGAATCCCAAGCAATTTGATTCTTTGAGACACTGAATTTGATTTCTCCTTGGGGAATTCAATCTTTTTTCAGAATTTAAGTCATACTCTTATGAAATTAATACATTAAGTTAGAGGAAAGAGAAGGGTGCCTGGGTGGCTCAGTCAGTTAAGTGTGCAACTCTTGATTTTGGCTCAGGTCATGATTTTATGGTCATGAGCTCAAGTCCCTAGTCAGTGTCCATGCTGAACGTGGAACCTGCTTGGGATTCTCTCTCTCCCTCTCTCTCTCTGCCCCTCTCCCGCTTGCATTCTCTCCCTCGACTTCTCTCTCTTAAAATGAATAAACATTAAAAAAAATAAAAATAAAGGAAAAAGAGAAAGAAACTCTAAAAATAACATGAGCTAAAGATACAGTAGCATATATTTTTTAAAGTCTTTCTTTCAATACAAAAATTTTATTATGAAGGATTTAATCAAGTTATTTAGTTTGGGGGCTTGGCTATAATCTTCCAAAGTTAGGTACCTAAGGGTCATCTTTTTAAAAAGTTGCTTTTTAAATGCATACTTCATTATGATGGTCTTAGATGGATACTTCTCATATCTTTAAATGATTTCATAAGTACTGATAACACAAGGCAACTTCTATTTCTACGCATGGAAATCCAGTGTATTCTGCCTAAATCCCTTGCTAATACGTAAGTGACCAACTGGGTATCTTTAGTTTTTAAAGTAACCGTATTTGGGATATAATACAGCTATTAATTCACTTATTTGCATATTCATAACAAATATATATGTGTGTCTAATATATGCCGGGCACTGTGTTAGGCTCTAACAATAATGAAGTGTATAAGTTCCTGCCCTTAAGCACTTCATATTCTATGGGAGACACTCAAGACATTGGTAGGAACAAAGCTATACAGTTTGCCCTGATTCTTTAATTATAATTAATGCGTACTTTTTACCTTTGAAAAATACATTGCTATTGCTTTGATGGACTCATGCCTAATGTTTTTCTTTTTTTCTTTCTTTCTCTCTTTTTTCTTTTTTCCTTGCTTCCTTCCTTCCCTCCTTTCCCTTCTCCCTTCCTTCTTTCCTCCCTTTCTACAAAGTCTACCAGCATTGTGCAGTATAGAAGCAACTAGTCCTATGTGGCTATTGAGCACGTGAAATGTGGCTGGCCCAAATTGAGATATACGGTAAGTGTAAAATACACACTTCATTTCAAAAATTTGGTATTAAAAAATGTAGAATATCCCACTGATCATTTTTTACATTCATTACGTGTTGAAACCGTTGTATTTTATATATAGTGAGTTAAAAAAATATTGTTAAAATTAAACTCACCTTTTCTTTTTACTTATTTTAATAAACCTAGTTAAAAATTTGTAATTTTTTTATGTGGCTTAAATTATACCCTAGCACATGTGCATTGCACTAAAGGCACAAAGTTTGTTACTCTGGGGAGGAAAATAGGGAAGCCTGCTGCTTCTTAAAGTATATTTGTACAAAACATAATGGCATATGCTTTAGTTTCAGTAGTCAATTACGAGGGCCAGCCTATGTGAACATAAAAACACAGTTCAGGAAAAAACCAACCAACCAACCAACCAGTGTATGAGCACTAATAGTTTTTGTGTATACTGTAATCTTTATAAAATATAGAAGCATCTAGCAACTTACATCTAGTTTTTATCTTGGGAGTGGAAAAGAAGTTCTTTTCTGTATTAGTAATTTGTCTCATATTATTTAAAACAAGTATTTCATTTATAAAACAACTTTATATAAGTACTATTTAAACAGATCCATTTTTGAGGGTTTTATAATTTATACTTCATAATAGTATTAATAGATATTTGATCTATTAAATACATAAGAGTCTCTATACATCTAGACATAAGGTTATACTAGAGAAGACTCTCTTATTGTATACCCAGTGATCCTGAAAACAATAATAATGAAATAATATTTCCATTTTCTCCTTAAGAATTGAATGAATCTAATTCCCTTCTTATTTTCTGTGATTCAGTGTGTTTGCGGTCTCTAGGTTAAATGCATGGAGCTCAATGATAGGTCACTAGAATTTTCGAAAGACTTATTGTACATCAAATATGATTTTAGCAAGATAATTACAAGAATCATATATTTAATGTTTTCTTTAATTTTCATAAAAAGGACAGTCCAAAATTTAAATTTTAGTTAAAAAAAAAAACTTCAGGGGCGCCTGAGTGACTCAGTGGGTTAAGCGTCTGACTTCAGCTCAGGTCATGACGTTCGTGGGTTTGAGCCCCCATCCGGCTCTGTGCTGACAGCTCAGAGCCTGAAGCCTGCTTCAGATTCTGTGTCTCCCTCTCTCTCTGCCCCTCCCCAACTCACTCTCTCTCTCTCAAAAATAAATAAACATTGAAAAAATTGTCATAAAAATTTTTTTTAAAAACTTTAAATGACTTATATTGTGTTTTCTCAATAATACAAATTACAGTGACTATTTACAATGTATAGCGCATTACAAAATATCCCCCATAACTTTTCAATGATCATTCTTATAAAGATATATCTTAAATATAATAAAGGTGTTTCTTAAGTAATTTTGAATAAAATAAGAAAGTTTGAACGAAACACTCCTACATGTATCTTACCAGAATCTACTCATCATATGTCTCACTTCAAATTACTTGGAAATAAATCATAATAGCAGGTAATATACTACATAGGCACACCTCCAGTGGATAAAAGATACACGTAAAAGAAAAAATATATGAATACTTTCGGCCTCATGGAATCATGCCTTTAATACTAGATCATAACAAATATATTGGTTTTTGTTTTTCTAACACACCTTCTTACCTTTCTTTCTTGGGGAGTCCAAAACTCCTAAAATTTCCATTTCTATGATTTGACTATTGAAAATTTGAGTAAAATATTACTTTCATTTGCATAAACATCCAACAGAAAAACAGGACCTTATTCACTTTTCTCATGTATTCATTCATTGAATAAATTTTTACTGAGCTTCTACTATGTACCAGATACAATGTTAGGCCCTCTGGGTATGATAAGCAACACATCATTTTCTTCACTTCCACAGAACTTAAAAGGAGAATTAGATATTTCACGAATAATCTCACAAACAAAAGCACAGTGGGGCGCCTGGGTGGCTCAGTTGGTTAAGCGTCAGACTTCAGCTCAGGTCTCCTGAGTTCGGGCCTGCCTCAGGCTCTGTGCCGACAGCTCGGAGCCTGGAGCCTGCTTCAGATTCTGTGTCCCCCTCTCTCTGCCCCTACCCCACTCATGCTCGTGCGTGCCCTCTCTCTCTCAAAATAATAAACAGTTTTTAAAAATAAATAAATGAATAAAAAATAAATAAAAGCACAGCTATATACCATGAAAAATGCAATGAAAGAAGCATAGGTTTTATAAGAAAGCTTACTGAACTGTATGCTCTTTCCTCACTTCCTTTTAAATTTTGAATCATGCGAGTGTATTACCTGTTAAAAAAAATCAATAACTAAAAATAAAAACCAAATCCAGCAAAGACAAAAAAATTAAGAAACTCTGAAGTAAACACAAGAAAATAATGACATTGGTTACCTGTGGCGGGGAGGGGGTGGTGGAGGGGAGGAGGAGGATGGTAAACCGCAAGGATGAAAGAGGAAAATTTTTCACTATATCTCACTGTTTTTTCTTTTGATTTTGAACTATGTTCATGTATGTATTCTGAAACTTAAATAAAATTTATCAAAAATCTAAAATAAATCGTTTTTTTTTCAAAGAAAGCTGGGGCCAGGGGATAATTTAGGTGAGAGAAGTTAAGGAAGGCCTTTCTAGGGTAGTGGCTAGTTTTGACTGGAAGAAGGGCAGGGTTGCAAGTGAAGCCTGGAGAAGGAGTGTTCTAGACAGAGGAACTGTACGTGCAAACGCCTCAGGCAGAAGCATTGCACACATCTGAGGTACTGAAAGACAGCTGGGCAGGAGCCCCCCGAGCCAGGGGCATGATGGGAGACGAGGCTGGTGAGTCGCAGACATCAGGTCACGCCTGGACTCATGTGTTCTTTATTAAGACAATGGGTGCAATCTAAGTGAGGTCTGATGATCTGAGAATGTTAATTTCCCAGTTTGGATGGTTGTATTTTGATTGTGTGGAAGAATGTCCTTGTTCGTAGGAAACACACGCTTAAGTATTCAGGGTTGATGGGGCATCATATGAGCTTTACACTCCAGTAGTTCAGAGAAGAAAAAAGTTCTTTGTGTGATACTTGCAACTTTTTGGAAAGCTTGACATTGTTTCCAGTAAAGAAAAAGGAAACAAAATTAGATAGTGAAAGTTCCTTTCTCCTAACCCTCTATCGATTTCCATTTTGTTTTTGCTTTTTTAAAACAAACAAACAAACTGAATCAGTTAATTTTGATGTATTCAAGGAAATACCATTTGTGGGACCATTTACCTTTCTTATTAGATACAGATTCATGTTATATGCTTCCCTTATAACCAGAAATAAGGTATCAGGCAGCAATGGTTTGCAATGTAGGCCCGTAAGGGCCACAGCTAGACTGCACTGTGTGGACAGGTTTGGGGACAGAGAAAGGTAAGACAGGTTCTGCTTGGGGAGCTACTGGTACAACACTTTTCTTTGGCCTGAAAAGTTCAGTCTCCCCTGCCCCCGGCCCACACTTCAGCACGGTACAGGCACTATCAGGGCAGTTGAAGAACAGATAGGGGCCCACATACCACATGTTGGAATACTTTGAGATTATAAATCAAGCTAATAAATTAAGTATATTAAATATGTTAAATTAAACCTATTTCATCATCATCGAGATGGCTTGATATCTTCATAGTCATCTGGAAGGCGGATTTAAAATTTATAAATAGACATTCACGGGCACCTGGGTGGTTCAGTCAGTGAAGTGTCCAACTTCAGCTCAGGTCATGATCTTGCAGTTTGTGAGTTCAAGCCCCGCGTCGGGCTCTGTGCTGATAGCTCAGGGCCTGGAGCCTGCTTCGAATTCTGTGTCTCCCTCTCTTTCTGTCCCTCCCCCACACTCTCTCTCTCTTGCTCTCAAAAATAAATAAACATTAAAAAATAAAATTTATAAATAAAAATTGAAAATTCAAAATTCTTAGAATTCTTCCTGTAGTTCAGGGAAGAATGGCCCACTCCCCTTCTCTTAGCACATCAGGGTGCCACTCACCTGCAAAGACCACCGTCCCTCACACGTATATGAACATCTCCACAAAGAGCTGCCCCCTCTGCCACCATCCCTTGGGTCTAGAAATCAACCACAAGTGTTCCTTCAGTGTCTCAGTGATTCTCTTGGGCTTTCCATTATGCGATTTTTTTTTTATATTGTTCTAAGACTTCCACTAAACGTATACATTTATATCTAATGTTTGCTGAATAATCATGTTCACTAAACATCCATAATATTGTTGACATAGGTTTTTATTTGTTTTTACATGATATGAAGAATAACATGTATCAATCTTCTGCTTGTTTTGTCGCTCTAGAGTAAGTCATGGAGATCTACCCAACTTTATCTATGACTTTGCCTTAAAAAACCATAGCTATCATTGTGTATGTGAGACTGTATGTACAATGACCAGATCACATATAAGAATTGGAACTCTGACACATAATCTGCAGCAACCAGCTCAGGGGACCAATGCATTAACTACAGTAACCATCCCCAAAAGCCATCTGTAAGTCAGACTTGTAGGAACTCAGACCACTATCTCCAACAACTGGTCCAGGAAGATGAATAATAATACCCTAACAATCAGACCAAAATGGCCAGCACTTGACTAATATCTATGAGCTTCCTTAATTTGGTCCTCCCTCTAGCTCAGGACCAATGATAGAAAACCAAATATGTACTCTTAACCTATTACATAGGATGCCTCACTTCTTATTAGCCTACCTACAACTTCCCATGCCAACAGCCCCCAATCAGGGCACACTTGAAGTCCTCCCCTTTTATTCACTATAAAAATTTCCATCTCCTCTGCCTGTCTTTGCATCTCTGCTAAACACAAGTAATGGTGGCTGACTCCTCTGTTATAATAAGCTTGGGGAAAAAAAAAAAAAAAACCTTTGCTTGTTCTCATTGGTTAGTCTTTATTTGCACATGTAGCAGGCAATGATAGTTTTTCATGCTCAATATCATTTATTGCAATGAAGCAATTGGCAAATTAAAGTGTCATGTCTGTTTGGCTAATGTGTATTTCTAATTTACTAAAAAAAAAATTAAATATTTATTTATTTTGAGATACAGAGAATGGGTGAGCAGGGAAGGGGCAGAGAGAGGGAGAGAGAGAATCCCAAGCAGGCTACACGCTGTCAGCACAGAGCAAGACACGGGGCTCAAACTCACCAACCATCAGATGATGACCTACTCTGAAATCAAGAGTCAGAGGCTTAACTGAGTGAGCCATCCAGGCACCCCTCTAGTTTACTAAATTAAGTAAATAATTTAATAAATAACTATTATTTTATCATTAAAATTCCAGTTGGACTTGCTTCCTTTATAGAACTAGCGGTGGCTCTAGTAAAAATGGAATGTAGCCTGATTAAGGAAAACATTCTCAGGGATTTATCCATTTCCAGAGTTAGCAGCAAAAGCAAACGTTTCATTGGGTTCTGCACATGAGGGTGAGTCATCACCAAAGGGTGTTTTATATGGTGAAAAACAATGCTCATACCTATAAAGCCTTTTTACATAATTCAGTTAACAAAAGGATGTTAAATCAGAGAATGTAGTTGATTTTATTTCTGCAAAAACATTTGGTAAGAGGAAGAAAAAGGCATCCATAAAGCAATAGAATTCCAAATCAGTAGAGTTGGAAAAGTGGGAACACGGGTTCCAGATATCTTCAGTCCTTAAAGGAGGCCGTTATTCAGGTCTATGACATGAAGATACTTTAAAATTCAAACCATGGATCGGAAGTCATTTTGAAGACAGAGAAAGTAGCTGGTAAATTCCAATTCCAGTGTTTTGTGTTTTGTGCAGATAGCAGGAGAGCCATCCCCAAACTGTGGCTATCTGTCCCTCTATCCTTCGCTGAGTACACATCTTCCTCTGGCCTTCCAAGTCTTGCCAAATTCATTCTGCAACCTCTCTCTTCTCCCGTCATTCCAGTAATTCTTCAAGGTGTGGATGTGGGTTATCTAGATCAGAATCATCAAAAGGTGCTTATAAAAATGCAGATTCCTGGGCCCAATCCAAACCTTCTGAACCAGAATCCCAGGGAGCAGGCCAGAGGAATGCATATTTTTACAAGCTCTCCAGATGATTTCCTATACACATCTGAGGTTGAAAATTACTGTTGGAAGCATTTATCTATCTCAAAAATCTCACCAAATCTCTTGGATTCACAGGTGGTCTAATATGCTAATGACAATATCATCTATAGTTTTAACCTTAGCTTCTCATTTGAAATTCAACTGGTTTCTCTAACGTCTGAGAAGAACTTAGAGTTATTTATCAGATAACTCGCTGTCAATCCACAGCTCAGGAAAAATAACACCAAACTTTTATAGGTGCCACAAAAGAAGTTCCTCCCCTTTCTTCTATCAGTGGTAACATCAACCTCCTAGTTATTGACTATTTAAAATTTTTAGAATAAGAGTCATCTTTGGCCTTTACTTTCACATTGTCAATGCAGTGTCACATAGCTTCTCTCATTAAGCGTCTGACTGTAGCCAAGTCTGTCTTTAAGTCAGTAATTATCACCTGAGTACCCGCTAGGTGCTAGGAAATGGTAATATACAGATAATCAGACCTGAATCTTTCTTTAGGTACTTATTTAACTAGCTAACTAGCTAACTAGTTAACTAGCTAACTGGCATGAGAGTCCAATAAATAAATAATCCTCTGTGCTAAGGGCTATGGTGTAAACATAGTCATAAGAGCTGACAGGATGCAGATAAGGAACCAATGAATGATTCCTATGGGGTCTGTGAAAGGTACAGACAGGAGGCAACATTTAAGCTGGCGTTTTCTGAAACATAAGTAGCTTCCCAGGCAGAGAGCAAGGAAAAGACATTCAAGAGTGCAAACAATAGGAGCAAGAACCCAGGGATGTAAAAGTGGGTTGGAAAGAATCGTTCTTGGCCTGGTGTATGCTGGGGAGTAACTGTGGTAAAGTCAAAACGTGGGTTCTGCCCACGTTATAGAATGTGTTCTGTGACATGCCGAATAGCTTGGACTTCTGTAGGCATTGAGAGTCCCCAAAGGGTTGTTTTCTTTTAGTTATTATATTTATAAAAGTATATACGTAGGATTTTTAAATTCAAATATTACAAGGCTTAAAATAAAATCAATACATTCTCTGTTCCTTCCCCAAGTCCTGCTTCTTTCAGGCATCCACTTTCCATATCTAAAGCTGTTACTTTTAGTATTTACCTCCCTATTTCAAGATAATATGGAGCATTGAAGAAGTTTCATCTGGAAATCAACAAATATCAGTGTCATTGAGTCGTTCCTCTCGGCTGATCTCTTCTGCAAAGAAGAATTTTCTGGTCTCCTGTCTTGACCTCCACAAGGTCAAGTGGAGGCGGTGGACGCAGACTTCACTGCTACTTATATAGACCGACTCAATCACCCTAGGTTCTCACTACTTGACTTTTCCCTGGACAGTTAGTCTTTGATGATTAACATGTCCAGGAGACTTTCTTTGATCCGAAGGTGTGTCAGTTACTATCAAATAAAACATTACATTAACTTTAGCTTTATACTTTGAAGAATCCTGAGCTACCTAAATTTTTTTGCAGCAGTTGGACCTGGTTTCTATCTGACAGGTGAGGAAACATAGCAGACTAGAGTGAGGGTACAAGTGGGTAAACGATGAAGTCTTCTACGGCAGAGGTCAGCAGGCTACAGTCTGTTGGCCAAATCCAGTCTCCTACCCATTTTTGTACTGCACACGAGCTAAGAATGGTTTATATTTTTTAAGTGGCTCCAAAAAAAAAAAAAAAATCCAGAGGTGAACACTATTTTGTGATGCATGAAAATTATATGAAAGCTCATAAATAAAGTTTCATTGGAATCTTACCAGGCTCAGTTTTTACATTGTATCTACGGCTGCTTTCATGCTGTGACCATGTGATTGCATAGTTGTGACAAAGCCCACATAGCTTAAAAAGCCTAATATGTTTACTATCTTGACTCTCTACAGAAAAAGTTGACTGATCCTTGTTCTAAAGCAAGCAGCTGGGGCAACAAAAAGAGCATCGCATAAGAGGATTAAGCCCAGGTAGTCTGGCCAAGGGAAACAGATAGATCCGTATTAGAGAAAGCTGGAGGAAAGAAAGTAAACATGTTTTCTGCCCTAGGACTTCCTTCAATTCTGATTGTCATCATTTTTCTGGTTAATGTGAGGCCATAAAGCATTAAGTCTCAGCAAATTTCAAATGTTAACACTTCTCCATGGTGTTTCCCATTTCACCTTCCTATCTCACTCTCTCCTATGTCATTCTTGTCTGTACCACTCACCAATATATCTTTGATTATCTGCATATGTGCATGTACATGATCTGTTCCCCAAATAAATTTTAAGCTCCTGATGACTTAAAAGAAGAGAGAGAGAAAGAGAGAGAGAGAGAGAGAGAGAGAATGCTTTACAGTCCCTTATATTCTTATTTTTCCAAGACCTAGAATAATATATCATGATCCCAGGTGCTCATGAATGTTGAAGATGATGATAATCTGCTGGGAATTATCTATACTTTTCTTTCTCTGAGAAAAGAAAATGAATGCCTACAAAAATGTGTTTCCAGATTCAAAGTATTTGAACAAGATAGATATTAATGCAGCTTAAGCTATTACATGGATAGCACAGTCTGGGAGTTTGGAAAGTATCCGATAAAATATGTGTTCATTGGTTCAACTGTTGACAAAAGGAGACCTTTAGAGCTCTCCCTCTCAATTTCCTTCTCTTTAAGACTCCACCTTCTCAAACACACACATGCACACGTGCCTCAGACATTCCATCCTGCTATATGCGGAATCAGAGGATAACCTTCCCGACAGTGAAATAAAAGTATAGAAGAGATGTCAAGTGAGCATGTGCTGAGCCACAGAGTGAAAAGAAAACAAAATCCAAAAATACTTCTAGCCAACGCGGCCTGTATCTCTAAATTTCACCCAGGATTCTGGGGAAAGGGTGAACTGCAGTTTTCATTTAATTCAGTAGGACACCGCATCCGGCAGGGTTAAACTTTTTCCCTTTTGTGTCTTCATTGTGACTTAGTTGATACAAATTGATTTCCTTAAGGTGCTAACGGGCTACTGGCTAGTTGTCTCCATTGGCACCTGTTACAGTAGTTCAGTGAGCAAGTGGTAGAGATGCTATTAACTGGGGTTTCATGTTAGAAAGAAAAGAAAGCAGGCCCATAAATGGGAAGCCTGGGTGGCTCAGTTGGTTAAGTGACCTACGCTTGGTTTCAGCTCAGGTCATGATCTCACAGGTTTGTGAGTTCAAGCCCCGTGTCAGCACAGAGCCTGCTTGGGATTCTCTGTCTCCTTCTCTCTCTGTCCCTCCCCCACTGTCTCTGTCTCTCTCAAAATAAATAAATGAACTTTAAAAAGTAAATAAATAAATGCTTAAAAGGTCTGTCCGAATAGAAATTCTGGAACCTTAAGAGATCTAAAGAGAATCATAGAATGCAGCCCTTTTTAATCTAAGATGAAAGAATTGAAGATATTCTCAAACGTTACTCGCCACCATCACTTGTATATTGTATGAAGGAACCCTTGGTATATTTGACTTTAAAACATTTCTCTAACATGACCAAGTAAGGGTAAAATTGGAAGAAAGGGAGAAGAAGTGTGGTACATGGGCTGAAGGATTTGCCAAACAGAATGCGACAGAATGCCAAAGGCTCTGAGACAGACTCTGAGGAACGAGGGGAGGGGAAGAGCAAACTGGCAATTTTTCACGAAGAATAATGAGCACTTTACAATCTCATCATCTTTTCCCTGGCATTGCCAGAAGACTGGTGACGCAGAGGTGCTAAACGACTACGGAGACACCTGCTAGCCACAGACGATGTGGAGAACAACCTATATCTAGGATGCTTGCGACTTTGCTAGTAATCGTGGAACTCAAATGGGAGGAGATGTTCCTTGAGTAGTATCGGTAACCCCATTCAAACCGCAAAATATAACAACGAGCACGTTGAGCATCCTCCATCACTGTGATAACTGAGGATCCCTCACTGTTCCAATGTTATAAATTACAATAAGGAAGCCGAGAAGCTGGCATGAAGTAGACACTTGGTACATATCTTCCAGATGAACCAGTAGCTAAATATCTAGAGGTTTGAGCATATGGCTGCATAAATCCTGATGGTGCAGATATAACAAAGCATAAAGGAGTTTGTATGTATCATGGATGAAGGCAAACATTTTAAAGACTCTGTCCAAAGCACACTTGGTTATAGAATTCTGGATGGGAGAGTTCTTGGTGAACACATATTCTGTTCTAGAGAAGATAAAAATGTTAGCCAAAGGAGCAGAAGCAAGATTCCAAGGCAGTATCATAAATCCCTCTCTTTCCAAGAATGAAGTCATCGATCCTCTAATGACTACAGACCATGGTATAAAAATAATTCTTCTTGTCTTTTTATCATATAAATAGTACCCAGAATTTGGAAAATATGTATTCTACATGAAAAAAGAACTTGCTTGAGGGTACATAGAAAATTAGGGAAAGGCCAGAATTATATGCCCCAAGCTCTTTTGTTCTTCAACCTGCTCTTTTGTTCTTTTGCTCAGAATAACGTCCTCTGCATTTCTCCTAAACTTGTAGATACGCGCCAGGAACAAAAGCCCTTCTCACCAAAAAGGCCACCCTCTGAAATTATCTTTTACATGTTTCAACCATTGCTTTGTTTCCACTACTCTTTGAAAACAACATTTTTTGTTCAAATGTCACAAAATCCTAAGTGTACAGAAGCCACTCAGGCAAAATACACCAAGGAAGGGGAATGTATGAGGCGTGGCAAAGGGTAAGTGACCCTCGGCCCTCGTTTCTGGGGGTCACAACGAGGATGGTGTGACAGTCGAGACACAAACCCAATGTAGAAGCTCCAATTTTCTGGGGAAGAGCAGAAATTCAGATTTATATATAAGGCTTTTAAATGTCATTGTGTTTATTTTGATAACTAATTAAAATGTAAAACACTGGCCAGGCCAAAACCACAGAGAAAACCAAGCATGTCTGTGGGCTGTGTCTGGCCAGAGGGACAGCTTGCTTCCTTTGTATGTTGCCAGATTGAGCAGCCGGGGGTAAGTCACTCTGTTTGGATTGGCTTCTAATGTTATCAGCAATCAATTGCATTAAAGAAACTCCAAGAACGTTTTGAGTAATGCCAACATAGATGGAACTGTACAGACTATTAATTTAAGGTTGAGAGTTATGTTGTGTACTAGCTAAGAACGTAGGCTCTGGAACCAAGTTGCCTGTGTTTGAATTCCAGCTCTTTTAGTTTACCAGCTCTGTAACCTTAGGCAAAGGATGTGATTTCTTCGTTGCTCAGTTTCACATCTGTAAAATGAAGATAACGACCACTATCATTATGGTTACATGAATACACACACACACACACACACACACACATACACAAATGCTTAAAGTGCTATCTAATTATTTGCTCTGGTGTTCACAAATCATAGAGTTGGCTGAAACAACAAATTTCACACATCTATCTCACTATGATCCCATGAGTTGCCTCAGAAAGCTTTCTTCTTTGGACAGAACAGGTGGGGAAATCGGGTTCCCTGTGGTAAATTCCCACTTTGCTGGCCTTAATGCCAGATATCATCGCTTCTTAGAAATGACATAATTGCATATTTCAATGAGATAAATATATACAGCAAATTGTTGAAATACTAAGATCACTAGCAGTTAATAGTCTGTCCGTCTAGCTTTCATTTTTTCTCTTTTTTTGGAGATCATCTATTTTAAAGTCAGGGACATTCTGTTCCAGAGTTGGAAGGCAGAAAATCAGAGGACTTTTATTTTCTTCTTTTATGGGTTGGTGAAGCATGAAACTTATTGGCAGATACTTGAGCTAGATATGAGTTGCCATGCTATTTCATTCAAGTTTACTTTGACATTAAATGATCCTGGAGGTTTTCATTTTTCAAAAAGTTACCCGAGTTTTTCTCAATGTCTAGAAATAGAGAAAACAGAAGGTCATGTGACATGTTACCTCTTTTACTGAAATAGCCATATGTTTGTGAATAGCCAGTGATGACACAGAAGCCATTTTCTGTGGCACAAGCATACTTTCTCACCAATGAAAATCAAGCTACCCTCCGCCCTTTCAAGATTCCATGACTTTCTCTTTCATTTCCAGGATTCCGATGAATAAATAAAATCGTCAGGCCCCGGATGCTTTCATTCCACCAAACTCTTCTTTTCTAAGTCAGGAGAAGACCATCATGAACTCTCAGTAATGCAGGTGGAATTTATTAAGATTGAAAAGAAAATCTACTCTGATTTCAGCAAGGGCTGTTTGTGGCTTTAAGTTCATAGGAAACCCAGCCCAGGAGCTAAGAAAAGCAGAAGCGCAGGAGCCCGGAGTCGCGTAAGATGGGAAGGTAGATAAGAAAGCACCCAGTGCACACTACCACCACCACCCCCCGTTTGACACCAAAAGGCCGAAGTTCAGAGAGAGAGCGTGCAAAATATGCACCTGGGTACACAGGAACCAGAAGCCAAACCTAAGACCGCCAACTAATCGAAATGTCTTTGTAATCGAACTCTGGGTCTACTAGCTTCTGGAAGTATTGGAGTGAGAGATGCATCACACAGCATTAACTGTTTTCCTCTCAACGATTTCAAAATTCTCAGGTTTTCTCAGATACGATGAGGAGATCACCTGCATCAAAACCACCCGAGGTCTATGAAAATTACAAATTTCCAAGCTCACCCCAGACCTACTGGATGGGAAGGGGATTTAGAATGTGGGTACTGGTAGTTTTAACACACGGTTCAGGGGATTATTATAGACGATAAAGTTTGAAAACAACTGACATCTAGGATCTGTTATGTATATTAATACAAGTGGAATTATTGGAGTAGGAAAAAATTTCCTACTTAATTTATTAGAAAATGGATATTCTTTCAAATCTCAAACTCGCATAATTAATTTGCTATAAAGAATACTTACATTATAAATTCCAAATGTGTTTTCATATAGTCACACTCAGTGACGTTTCATAGAGTCAGTTTCTCACCTGGCTTTGTATCCTGGGGACTGACCCAAGAATGAGTCTTACTCAATGTCAGTGAAAGCCCTTAGCTCATATTAAGTGTAAGGAGTTATATTTTGCTACACTTAAAACAGAAGTACAGCTAGCATTTAATCTCATTGTGTTTCTGAACAAAGACTATAGCTACAGGGCTAGGGCATTTCAAACCCAAACAATGTTTTTGTATCACATCACTTTCCCTTTTTAATCTATTCTTTAATCTAAAAAGAAAAATAACAAAATTAAACAATAATTTAGGTTAAAGTTTAAATGGTATAACAAATTTAGAAACATGACAACTTTTAAAAGTGCATTAAACCAGGAGATGGCATTTCAAATATAGAATATCCACAGATAAGCTTCTAGAACTCTTTTTTTAAACATTTTTTTAATGTTTATTTTTGAGAGAGAGAGACAGAGCGTGAGTGTGGGAGGGGCAGAGAGAGAGGGAGACACAGAATCTGAAGCAGGCTCCAGGCTCTGAGCTGTCAGAACAGAACCTGATGTGGGGCTCGAACCCACAAACCGTGAGTTCATGACCTGAGCTGAAGTCAGACGTCTAACCAACTGAGCCACCCTAAGTGCCCTAAGAATTAATTCTAACTTAAGTTTGGTTCTCTTCCTTGTCTTGCAGCCACTATTTCCTATCAGCATAGTTCAGAACAAACCTGGTATTCTGTGTACTATGTGGGTGAACTGAAGTTTTTTTTGAAATTCTACTTTAAGACACACACACACACACACACACACACACACACACAATCTATTTTAATTTAAGACAATAAGGATTGGTAAATCCCCAAGGATTCATGCCCAATGTTTCATTATGAAGGAGCTATTCCTCCTTGTCTTCTGATAATATTACATCGTTCTTGTATTATCACTATGGTGTGGTAACTCTGCTTATTACATTTCTAGTATGCATAGTTCATTATTATTATTGCCACATTAAACTGGAGTTGTTTTCTCGATGAAAGCTACTTTTACTCAACTAGATGGCTGTACTTTATGACTCCTGGCACTTATATCTTCCAGGAAATTATGAATGTCCTCAGAATAATGGTCAAAATTAATTTAATGATAATGCAGAAAGATGAAGAAAGTTAAAATTATCCTTTTGAACTATTGTCATCTGTCCATTTAAGATAATGAATAGCTAGGAAGTGTTCATTGTACACAAAGTGTTCACTACTTTTTCTCTGTACTTCTTGTACAGTGTCATGTAAAGCTATGTCCATATTGTCATACGTTTCATTCACCATCACATTAGGACACAGGTTAGGTTTCAATGATAGCTTTGTGCAAATATTTGTGAAAAGACTTTAAATAAACTAGGTAGGGCTGGTTAAATGTTTCCTAAATTTGTACTAGATTGGTTCTACAATGATTCATCAAAATATTGGTTAAAAATCTTGTATCTAAAATTTTGTTGAGAAACAGGAGATAAAGAAATGCCATCTGACTGCCTGACATTTAACCGAAATTAGTGACCAATAATAACCCACCCCCCATGAGACAAATGTAAGGAACAAAATCTATTCATATCTGGACTGTTCTAGGAATGGCGATGACTTGGGAAACTCTACACCTGGGACCACATTTTTACACCTGGTCGGCTTCACACTTCTTATCAATAATCTCTTTCTCCCAAGTCCGTGCTGAGCTAAGGATCAGAGCTAACATTTACTTTGACATTTCACATTCTTTGGGTTCCTATTTGGTGCCAGGGATCATGCTAAATTCTTTATAATTCCATTGGCTTGTATAATTATTAAATCCTGTTTTACAGTTGAGAAAACTTAGAACCTGTGCTTTTAATAACTATAGCATATAATAGGAAGCATCTTTCTACTTTGGTAAATATTTTGATTTGCTATTCTTTTACATTTAGTTGCGCATCTTTTTCGTAAGCTAAAAATATTACCTAGGTGCAAATACCTAGATATATGCTACCGTATGGTAGACAAATAATTTGATATGTCTTCTTAGGTTCCAAATATAGGTATTTGTGTCTTTCTGGGAATGGGAAGCATAGTTTCTTATGTAGACAAAAATAGTGGATACTAGCATAATATCTTTGGACTGAGAAATATTTCCAGTCAATCCTAGCCAATATTCTAGTGTAGAATATCAATAAGGCCTTGTTGTATATAAACCCTTAACATTTCCAAAGTGAATATTTGATTATTACAACTCCAAGGTAAGCAGGAAAGAGATTATGATTCTCACTTTAGAGATGAGATAATTGAAGGGAGGGGAACTTCAGTCAACTGATTTGCCCAAGATTACGTAGTTAAATAATGGCAGAGCTTCATCTTAGAACCTTGGCCTTCTGATGACTCACTCAGTGTTTTTCTAGTAGAATATCCCTCAAATACCACTTAACCTTCTGGTCATTCAAGTCTTTATAGCTCACAACTTTTGTGAATGTGTTAATTTTTCCAAAACTAAACAACTCTACATGGAATACAAAACTGAACTGAAAGATAAAAGATGTGGAGGTTCAAAGCAAAGACGTAATGAGTTCCAAACCACATCATAAACAATCACAAAAATATTCCCTGGAAAATTCAGCTTGAGTCTTCAAAATATTTCTAAGACTGACATTCAAAAGACAAATTCTTTAACTTATAATTTTTCTAATAACAGCATTTGAAACACAAAACATCCTTGTAGCTACCTGCTTTTGTTACTCTGTGCTATGAAAGGAATTTGTGTATGACAACTAGTTTTTGGTCATTCCCACTCTGGACTGACTAAAGAAAATCTTAGCCTTCGTCAAAAATGATATCAATTTCAGCTATTTTGTAATATTTCAAGATGAATATGTGTAAAAGATCAGCATCACAATTCCTATGGAGTTACTTTATTAATCAGTGCCATTTGAGTTTTTCTTATTTATTAAAAAGTCTTACAGTTAAAAAGTAAGTCAAAGTATTATGGGAACATGGTTCTTTTTTCTGTCATTTACAGAGATTTTCCGTGAATGTAATTTACAGAGATTTTTGAATGAGTGAATCCAAGCTCTAATTCACGAGACAGCTGCTCTCTTGCTCGGTTGGGTTTGAATAGTCTCTGTTCCCTTTCTCTCCAATCATCAATTCTATTCTCCACTCTGAAGACCTGCTTTCTCTGCTTATTGATTATCCCTGTTTTTCCATACTCTCTCTGTGGTTTTGTATCTGTAGGCTCTTCTCTGTTTTTTCTTTATAAGTTAAGGCACAGGCTCTGGTCCTAAATTTCCATGTCTTACAAGCTTAGCACCCATATTAACCAACCATACTTTTGTCTCTTACTTCAAATTTTCAGTACATAAAACAAAATGACTCAGCCCAATTTGGAGGTGTGTTTCAATTAGATATGATAAGCAGAATGAAGATTCATATAAATAATGCCACTAAAGCCTGACATGTTAGGACAAAAAGCCCCCAAGAAAGGAGAATGGGCTAGGAAAATACCCATACTATGTCTACTATTAAGAAATATTGTCCTAGTCACCCCAATAAAGAAAAACACAGGGTGTTATGGATGCACATAGAACGTGCACTTAAATGAAACCAGAAAGCATCATAGAAAGTTCCTAGAGGAGGTAATGTATGAGCTGAGATTTGAAGGATAAATGAATAAGAGTTAAGGAAAGACAATGAAGTAGACTATTTAAAGGAATGGAATCAACCTCTACAAAGATAAAAGGTACAAAAGAGTTTGGTATCTTCGGGGAACTGTAGGTTTTTCAAGGTGAATGAAGTGCAGGGTTCGAGAGGGAGAATTACAGGAGATAAATCTGGGGAGTTTGGTAGGGATCAGATTACAGAGTATTAGCCAGGTTTGCTTGAGGAATGTGGTTTTATCCTAGAGGCAATTATAATCCTTTAAGAAATTTTACAAAGAGTCTTGATATGAGAATGCTAATAAGTAGTAGGTAATAGAACCATAGCCAAGGATGAATTTTCTGTTTCTAAACAGAAAAACCAGTTGTTAGATAGTTGCATGAATCCTGTCTGAGACAGACTGGGACTTAATCTGAAGGAACAGACAAGAAGAAGAGCTGGGCCAGTGAGGAATGAGGGCATCAGAATCAAGAAGTTGTGGTTTAGGTGGATATGTGCAAAAGGGGAAGGAAGTAGTCAATAACAACTCCCAATATTCTGTACTGGTCATCTGGGAAGAAAATAATGCCTGAAAGGAGGAGCAGAGTTGAAAAGAAATATGCTGGATTTGAGGCATCTATGAGATAAAAAAGTAGAAATGTCTAGTGAGCAGTTGAATAAATAAGTTGGGAGATCAAGAGAGACACAAAAAATGTAATTACTCAAACCATTGGAAGGCATTTCTTACTAATGAAAGATTCTAGGATGGGTATTTCCTTCATGCAGTTATTCAGAGACCTAGGTTGATAGTCCTTTTCCATGTTCAACACGTGCTTTCTCTAGTCGTTCTGCTTAGAGGAAAGAGTGGAAGTTTGAGGACGGACATCTCCTCTTAGGCAAGTGAGGAGGAAGTTGCATATGTCACTTCTTATGCTAGAACCACCATGTGTCCATACCTACTGCGGTGGAGCTAAGAAATGCAATCCTTAGCTTAATGGACATAAAACAGCTTATAATGCTAGTATTATGGAAGAAGAAACTATATAGAAGCTATTAGAGCTTCTATATAGAAGAACTATATAGAACTATTAGAGCTATGGAAGTGGATTAGATTACCTAGGAAGAATGTTTAAAGTAAGAAGTAAAGAAGACCAAGAATGAAACTGAGATATTTCTAGACCTTCTCATGTTGCCTGGGAGTCATCAGGGAGAGTTCCTTGTCTTTCTGTACCTTGACTTACATTTCTTATCTTGCCCTCCCCCTTCCCTGCTGTTTTTTTTTGTCTCATGATTGTATACTTCCTAACACAAAACACTACGGTAAGAAATGACTCCATTTCCAGTTACAATTCCAGGGTTATCACCCCCACCACCAACAGTACAGTGTAGTTCTGACCTTCTCCTTTATCTGTGGAGATCAGGGAAAGTACATAGAAGGCATATTATTAAACTTTATATAACTGACAGTTTATAGAGACAATTAATATAAAAGAGTTTGAAGGGAATGAATGATGGTCTAGGACTAACAAGATAAAATTTCACAGGAACATACACAGTATTGTTTCAAAAAACTAAATTTGTGAGAAAGGAGTAGGAGACTTTGCCCAACAACAGTTAATGTGAACACCTCAGCTTTTATTTGACCACAAAATCAATGTTCAGGAACGTTATTATATAGCTGCTAAAAAAGTAATGCAATCTTAGGCTCTATTAGTAGGTTTGGCACACACACACACACACACACACACACACACAAATGTTGGTACACGAAACATTTTACACTGAACTCTTGGGAGTTCCATACTAACTTTTACAACTTATTGTCACTCTTGAATTCTTCCTCTCCCTCCCCCCCCCCCCACATCCAATTAATATCAAGTCCCATCTATTCTACCTTTTAAATATTCTGTCACCCTTGTGGTTTTGAGTTGGAATTGGAGATATCAGTATGAACTCATTACAACTATTATATAATATGTCTATTCTAATATACATTTTATATCTATAATGTCTATAATCTATGTATAACACCTATATTATAGATATAACATATAATTATATAACACGTACATATTACATACCTAATTTTACAGAAAGAGGTATACACACATGTACTTCTGTGTGTGCATGTAGGTTTCTTAGGTCCGTCAAATAGGTGGGCCTAGTGGTAAAGACACCAAAAGAGCAATGAGCACAACTAACACCCAGATCTTTGTTTCTAAATACGACTTTTCACTGAAAAGACCCAGGGATCCTTAGAGAAATAACTGAGCCCAGGGTTGGGACAGGGAAACTATGAAATGAGGCTGGGACTTTGTGTTGTACCAGAAAGTAAGAAAGTGCTAAGAAAGGACCTCTCAAAAAGGACAGGATCCAACTTGATGAATACTAAAAATAGTGGATGAAATGTTGTTGAACAAAAATTTACATAGCTTCAGAGTAATCACCAGAAATTACTTATTAACTACAAAGAGGAGAAATGCTCTCCTGGGGATCATTTGATAACATATAAAAATATTGAATCTCTATGATATACACCTAAAACTATTGGATACTGTATGTCAATTATGCTTCCATAAAAAAGAAGAAACAAATAAAAATGTTTAAATATAATATTCTCCCCAATCTGTAAAATAAAAATGTTCACATATAGAGGATAGGCCATTTAAATCTTAACTTTCGTCTTAACTCCAGTAGAGGCATCGAAATATATGTGTATATATAATATTGCATATATACGCATGGCTTTTCCACATATATATTTCATTTTACATATTCCTGTCATAAAATATTTATATGGCTAAAATATTTAATACTGTGCTATATATATTTACTATGGAAATGTTCACAAAATGAAAATAATTTTTTTCTTGTTTTTCAGGGGTTATTTTTGAAATACAATCTAATTTGTTTGCCATATGCATATCTCAGAAAGAAACTGTACATACCTTTTAGAAAGGTTAAAGCAAAGGCAAAACAAAAGAATGCTTAAAATTTTAAAAGGAGGAAAAACAGTAACTTTATAGGTTAACCTAACAAACAAAAATTTCTTTAAGTTATCAAGGTTAACATTGGTAATAATGAAACCAATTGACATTATGTGCTTCCCAAAATGATATGCTGAGAAGGACAGAGCATCACTTTTATGTTATTACAATAAAAAATACAAAACCTAAAGCTAATTGTAGGGAAACATCAAAGAAATCCAAACTGAAGGAAATTCTGCAAAGTTACTGGCTTTACTCTTCCAAAGCGTCAAGATCATGAAAGGAAAAGGAAGGCTGAGGAACCGTTTTTAGATGAAAGGAAAGTAAAGAAACATGACAATTAATACACCCTGTGATCCTGGATTGTATCCTGGACAAGAAAGAAAGCTATATAATATATCGTTGGAACAATTTGTGAAATTTGAAGAAGAACTATGAATCAGATAATAATATTGTGCCAATGTTACATTTCCTGAATTTGATAAAAATACTTTGGTTATGTAAGAGACAGTCTTTAGGAAATACATATTGAAGTATTTGTGCATAGAAACGAAAGAGAGAGAGAGAGAGAGGAAAGAACAAATGCTACAGTGAACGGGGAAAAATGTTAAGAATTGTTTGGTAGAGAATATAATAGAGTTCTTTGCAATATTTCTTGCAGCTTTTATGAGGTAAAGAATTGTCTCAAAATTAGAAGCTAGAAAGAAAAACTTCCAAGTTTGACCTAAGTAGTTAGCAATAGATCTTTTTCTAAATCTGATAAATATTTCTAAGGTTAAGAGGATACATTCTTAATCCACTCATCTAGGAGCTTCCATCTGCTATGTACAAAAGAAAAGAAAAGAAAAGAAAAGAAAAGAAAAGAAAAGTTTGTGAAGTGTTTTGTTTACATTAACGCTATGCTGTTGTCTGAGATAACTTATATTTTAACATATAGCCAGGAGCTCCTGTCACCTGGATGTCATCTGGAAGGTCAGCTTTCAATAATGGAACTTCAGAGAGTAAGAAAAGCATACTACTAGATCTAAAAGACTTTTAGGATACTAAGTGTGATCTCAAATAAGCTAAAAATATGCTGTAAGTGTCACAACATCTTGGGCCGTTTCATCCTTAGGATAAATCTGCCATCGCTATGAGCAAATGCTAAAAAGAGAATTCTCGGCAGAGTGCTCCAGACGTAGAGTTACAATTCGACTCCGTCAGTCACTAGATGAATTTAAAAAGATAACGCTTAGGTATTTAGTATATTGGTATTCCTAACAAGAACTCTACAAATAAAGTACTATTATCCCAATTTTACAAATAAAGAAACTAAAGCAGAGAGATGTTGAGTAACTTTCCCAAGCTCACACAGTCTATAACAACTTGAGCTAGGACTCAAACCCTAAGATCTACTAAAGATAGTGCCTTTTCCCTTTTCCTCTTTCTACTGCAAACATTCCAAGAGAGAATTTGCTTAGGTGTGGTAGGTGATAAAAAGGCTACATAGAGCCAGTGTGGCTATCCTGTCACCCAGGAGTGCTTTTCTAGAAATCTACCCATAAGAAATAATCGGCATTTCAAATCAAAATTTATGTTCTAGAATGTTATTCATTCTCACACTTTAAATATCCAATAATTGGTTAAATAAATCATGGTAGATACAATGGTATAGTATAACTTAGTATAGTATATAATAGTATAAATTATTAATTATTATAAGAAGATGAATATTATATGATTTTCATTAAAAGGAACAGAATACAAAATTATTTAGACAGTGTGGTTTAAATATATATCTATATATATACCTATATAATATACTTAGTATATACATGTATGTATGTATAAGTATATATGTATATACTAAGTATATTATATTAGTATATACTAAGTATATTATACACACACACACACACACACATAATATATACAAAATTATTTAGGCAGTATGGTTTAAATATATATACCTATATAATATACTTAGTATATACATATATATACTTAGTATATACATATATATACACACATATATATTATATATACTTAGTACATATACATACATACATATGTATACATATATATGTATGTGTACTGAGTATATTATATTAGTATATACTAAGTATATTACATATTTTATATATATATATATATATATATACATATATACGTAGGAAAAAGAAGGGTATGAATCAAAACGTTAACATGTTTATCACTAAGTATTGCAAGTGATTTGGATTACATTTATATACCTTATCTTTATTTTCAAAACTTTCTAATATTAGTTTTAATCACTTATAATTTAAAAAAGCCAATAAGCAGCATTTAAAAGAAGATTCAATGCAGTCTTTGAAAATTAAGAAAGAAAAGAAGAAAGTTAGAAGAAAGAAATCCAGTAGACTAGGTGCCTCCTCTTGTCTATATTCATCAAAAAACCAAGAAGTAAATGGAGTCCCTACCAGTAGCAGGCTCGGCAAAGATGAGATATAGCAAGTCACTGATGAAAAGAGAGTAAACTATACGGGGGAATCTTACCAGCACACCCACACAGGTTTCCAGTGGCACTCCTGGTGCCATCTTCAAAAAAGGGATGGCAAAAAAAAAAAAAATCAGGGAAAGTGTAATGCACTCACTGTTTATAAAAACATTCAGGGAAAAATCAAAATAAGTCTTTGAATTCAGAAATTAAAAAGAAATAAAAATAGAGGATGGAAACTATTCTATATAATATAATGGCGGATGCATGTCAGTATGCCATTTGTCAAAACCCCCAGAATGAACAGCATCCAGAGTGAACTGTTAATGTAAACTGTGGACTCTGGGGCATAATCATGTGTCGATGTCGGTTCATCTATTGTAACAAATGTACCACTCTAAAGTCAATAACGGGAAGTGTGTGTGTGTGTGTGTGTGTGTGTGTGTGTACGCGCGCGCGCGCGCTCTCGCCCGCGTGGAGGTGGCATCTATGGGAACTTGCCGTGCTTTCCACTCAATTTTGCTCTGAACCTACAATTGTTCTAAAACATAAAGTTTTTAAAGTAAAAAACAAAATAAAAAAGAAATGAAAATGGAATTTTCTTGTAAAATCTAGCACAAATCTCTAACCATTCTAACTTTAAGTTATGAAATCACAAAGAGATTAATTTAACTTAAATTGATTTAATTGAATTTTATTTAATTGAATTTGATTTAATTGAATTTAAATGTTCATATAGTAGTCTCCTCTCATCCTCACACCATCACAAGAAGGGTAAGAACACTACTACCATAAGATATTCTGAGAGAGAGAGAGACCACATTCCTGTAACTTTTATGACAGTACAGTACATTGTCATAATTGTTCTATTGCATTATTACATAGTAGTTACTGTTAATCTCTTAGTGTGCCTAATTTATAAATTAAATTTTATCATAGATATCTATGTATCAGAGGAAAAAAGCATGTGATTTCAGGCTTCTGCTGGGAGTCTTGGAACATATTCCCCAAGGAATGTGCCCCTATATTTTACGCCTGTATTCCTCAAGAGGTAGGAAAAAATTTTTTAATGTTTATTTATTTTTGAGAGAGAGATAGACAGAGGACAAGCAGGGGAGGGGCGGCGGGGGGGGGAGGCACAGAACGTGAAGCAGGCTCCAGGCTCTGTGCTGTCAGCACAGAGCCTGACGCGGGGCTCGAACCCATGAACCGTGAGATCATGACCTGAGCCAAAGTCGGATGCTTAACTGACTGAGCCACCCAGGCATCCTGGAAAATTATTTTTTTTAAGAAAAGTGGGTGTGGCGGGGCCGGTATGGGTGAAAAATGATAGATAAATAGGTAGATACTATGCATTTACAAAATACCTAGCTAGGCACTGGTACTAACTACTGGAGATAAAACAAAGGCAAATGCTTATCCTTTAAGGGACCGTAGCCTAGCAGAGAGGCAGACGTGCCAACCATCAGGGCCCCTGCCTACTGAGCTGCATACTGTGTTGCATTAACCCCAGAGGGGGCATCCTCATAGTAAGCTAGGAAATGAATGACAGAACTTAGAGTTGCTCAGCAGTCCTATAAAGAGTTACAAAACGAAAAGAGGTGGGCTGTGGGGCCATAAGCGACCAGGCACCCAGTGTCTTTGTGGGAGTGATAAAAGCTTCATAGGTTAGGTGACACAGTACATGAAACTAATGGGAGGGAAAGAAGGAGGGCAGGTTCCATGTGTGAGCAAAAGCAGGATTAGGGAAGAGAAGATAATGTCCCATGTCTCTGGAAAGCAAAGTGCAAGGTGCATAGACAAAAGGTAAACTGGAGAAGTAGGCAGGGACCTCACAGGGAGGAGACAGAAAGTCACAGTTTTATACTGGGGCAGGACGTGAAGAGACTTGAAGTGCTTTGAATTAGGACATGACATGATTAGATTTTTAGATTAAAACAAACAATAATAATCTTTGGGTAGCAAGGAGAGATTCTATACTAAAGACAGGAAGACCGTCAACTCGATGTTGGCAGTAATCTGACAACAACGAGGCCCCAAATGAGGGTAAATGGTGTGACTGAGGTGGGAGCAGGCAAGGGGGAGGGAAGGGAAGAGACCAAGAGCTAGAATCCTGGCAGCTAGTGTCTAATTGAACGTGGTAGTGAGTGAGAAGAAAAACTCTCAAAGAACTTCCCAGGCACTGGGCTTGGTCACTAGATGTGGTCTTTCCAGAAGAGAAAATATAAGGGCCATATTCCAAGGAAGAGATGAGAAGAAACGGTGCTTTCAGGATCTACAGCTCCCCTGTGTGTGTTATGGGGACACACATCAAAGGACCATACATCCTGCCGAGGGAAGTGTGCCTGTCAGCTGGCAGTCAGCCTCTGTTTCCCCAGAGGGCAGGGAAACACTGATGCTGGACCTGAACTCAGGTGAGCGGAGTTTCCTCTCCTCTAAGGGATGATCATCAGCTGCTTTTCTGGGGAATGCTGGCAGGATAGAGCATGTGTCATCTCTGATCAGGAGGGCACTTAGCTAGTGTCTTCATACATGGGAAGAACACGAATGAAATTGAAATAGGCATGCATTCAATGAAAAACATCCAATTAAGAAAAACAGATCATTAACTATCTTTCCATACTAGCATCAAAGGCACATTTATTAATAATATAACTGGACAAAACTGTCTGAAAGGCATTCCATAAAAATCATTAAAGTCTATCATTCAAGAGATTTTAGGGAACCGAAGTTCAAATATCAAATGACAGACATAAAACAACCACCCTCAGGCTTAAAGTGACTCCACGTGGACAAATACATAAATATCAAAGTATGTAGTTTGAAGAAGGTGAGCTCAGAGAGTTGCACATGGAGGCAAAAACACAGAAAAACAGTCACCTCCCTTTCAAAACACCAAGGGAAGCTTCATTGAGTACATACTCTTTTCGCTATGTGTAGAACGATGAGCTTGGATTTCTGGGAATAGGATCACTTTCCACACAGAAGACATAGCCCAGAGTGGTTTGTAAGGAGTGGGAGAATTTGGTGAAAGCAGAACCATGTCCATTTTCTCAGGGAGAGATAATATGCAGGATCTTGGAGGTACGGGGTGGTGATCACAGATGAAACTTTCAATGGGAAGCCATTCTGAGTACTACGGTGACTAATGTGTGCACTTAATTACAGTAAGTAACCGCTGTATTGAGTCAAACTAGGAGCACATGCAAATCCCGCCCCCCCCCCCGCCCCCAGATTGTGGCTTATTAGAGAGAAGTGTATTTTGATTACATCATAGTTTTATTATGCATTCTTCCCAGGCTTAAGTTGAGTGTTGTTACTCCTATTGTTGTAAGTTTCCAGTTTTCAAGTATAATGACAATGTGCCTCTTGCATATTTTAGGAATTAAAAATAGATTTCTATTTCAGGTGAGAGAAATAACTGCCTGGGAAGAGGAACTCTTGAACCACAAGGAAATTATTTTCATCCAAATATCCTTAGTGATTAAAAAATAAAAAGAGACTGAAAAGAATCCAGAACAGTTTCAATACTGCAGGATTTCTGCCACAACATGTTAGTGCAATGAGCACTTTCATAACACCATCCATATAACCTTTACTGCTGGTAACTGTACGGGCAGAACAGGTTTTGCAAACTATGACTTGTAAACAGAAATTTACCAGGCTAGAATTCTTGTAATCCTTGTAAAAATTAATAATGATGTTTATTTTAAAATAACACCCAAACAAAGGCAGTGATTTAAATGTTTTAATGTACAAATCAGAAGGCATTTGGAATGGAGTACATTTTGGGGGTGTTCAGCTGGCTCAGTCAGTTAAGCCTCGGAGTCTTGATTTCAGCTCAGGTCATGACCTCACGGTCTGAGAAACGGAGCCCATATCCCATTCTGCACTGACAGCAGGGAGCCTGCTTGGGATTCTCTCTCTACCTCTCTCTCTCTGCTCCTCCCCCGCTCTCTCTCCTTCTCTCTCACAAAATAAATAAATAACCATTTTAAATAAAGAGAGAGAATTGAGTACATTTTTAAGTCTTCCTCAACCTCACACTCCATTGTGTGCCAAACAGTAATGGAATAATGGCACTAACAAAACAATTTTTACTGAACACATATTATGTGCAGGGCATTGTCCTTAAGTCCTTTTCATGTGCTGGGTTATCTAAACCACACAAATCCCTGCGAGGAGTTACCTTACATGATGGAAAACGTCAGCACTATCCATAGTTTCAGACCCTGAAACTTTTCTGGTAAAGGTTATTTAATGTGTTTTGAGTATTAACAGGAGACAGGACACCATGTAAAAAATTCAATTCCTGAATTCATATGTTCAAAATAATTTTAAAAAGGGTACTATAGGTTTGTCATATTAATTGGACTCTAAAGAGGATTTTAATGAGAAGAAAATTTGGCAGGTGGAGAATAAGGAAATTTTACAGCTGAGTTAGATTTGACCTAGAAGAAGAACTCCCAGGAAAAGTGATATTGAGGAAAATTAGGAAAATCTGGTAGAAGATAGGGACCAATCTTTAAATTTTTTTTAACGTTTGTTTATTTTTGAGACAGAGAGAGACACAGCATGAGTGGGGGAGGTGCAGAGAGAGAGGGAGACACAGAATCCCAAGCAGTCTCCAGGCTCCGAGCTGTCAGCACAGAGCCCAATGCAGGGCTTGAACCTAACGGATGGCGAGATCATGACCTGAGCTGAAGTCGGACGCTTAACTGACTGAGCCACCCAGGCGCCCCTGGGACCAATCTTTAAAATGAAGGTAAAACAAAACATGTTCTCAGATGCCTGAGAACATGTTGTCATTTTACAACTTGGGCTATTCACAAAGCAGTGTGGTACAGAAGAAAGGACTCGGGAGACAGAGGATCCAGGGGGGCTGAGTGTTCACCTTTGTTCTGCCATTTATTTGCTGTGTGACTTTACAAGCCACTCTTCTTCCTTGAGCTTTACTTCCTCAATCCTAAATTCGGGGCAGTGATTACACAGGTATTGTTGTGAATATTAAACAGATATGATGCTTTTAAAAACGTAAAATGCTATACAAATGAAAGATATTGGCTGTATTATTTTCAGGTTCAGTCACTGAACATAAGTCTTCCTTTTTTGATCTTTTGTCTTGGCATAACACAAGGTATCTTGGCATCAGCTTAGAATTCAGTTATGCTAAGCTTTTGAAATTCTTAAGCAGAAAGTCATTTAGGTGACAGAAAGAGAACAGAGGTTTTGAGCCTGAGGCAGGACTGAATTCCTGAACCCACACTTCAACAACTTATTCATCAAGGTCGCCAAGTCCTAAATCAATAGAATCTTTCAGCCAACCCAGCCCATGGCCCATCATGGAAACCTACCCTTGCATAGCCCCAGGCAAGGGATAAGCAAATTTTGACTCAAATACAACCTAAGTGGAGATAATGCAAAAGACTAATTTCATAAATCTATGCTGTGTTAAGAGAGAGTTTATTTTCTGATCCCAAAATATAAATCTCACAGGAGTTTAGGTATATTGATTATTCTGGTAAACTAAATTTTTACTCTATATATCATAGGTCAGCCTTCCTTGTCACCACTATGGCATGGGTAACTCAACCATGACAGTGTCCCTGAGGACTGGTATGGCAAGCAGGGGAGGCAGGGGTGGCCACTGTGTGTTTCCTAGTTACAGCGCTGTTAGCAGAAAAAGGTCTAGAAAAATATCGTAAGTTGTACCAAAGGGGATGCAAGGCTAGAGCCAGAGGTAACAGTAGAGAATCATACAATGTATCTGTTTGGGGCAGAACAAAAGCCTGAGCCAAGGTCCAGGGGTAAATAGGATAGAGGAACTGAGCCAGTGAGGGTGGCGTGTGACAGCTGAGAGAAAATCAGCCTAACAGAAGTTTGGTTTGCTGTGCTGGCACCTAGAGTAGATTCATTAATTTTTGTTTAATGTTTATCTACTTTTGAGGGAGAGAGAGAGACAGTGCGAGTAGGGGGGGAGGTGCAGAGAGAGAGGGAGACACAGAATCCGAAGCAGGCTCTAGGCTTTGCACTGTCAGCACACAGCCCACCCCACCCCCCCACCTCCCCATGCAGGGCTGGAACTCAGGAACCTTGAGATCATGACCTGAGCCACAGTCAGACGCTTAACCGACTGAGCCACCCAGGCACCCCTAGAGTAGATTCATTAAAAGGGGGTACCATAAAAGAGGGTAAAACTAGAGTGAATATATATATTTTTCTAACACTTTTAATAAATACATCTCTATATAAACATTCCAAGAAATAATTATGAAATTTTTGATAATGCGACATCAGCATTAGGCACCATCATAACAACATCACTACCACCACTAGACATGATGCTGACCCTTAGGACTGTTACGGTCAGTTGAGTTTTCTAGCTGTTTGGATGGTGACCAGTCAAGAGAAAATGCAACATTTTCAAAACTACTGATTTAGAAAAGTCATTAACCAAAAACAAACAAATAAAATGTCAGCACCAACAAAGGAAAACCACAAAGGCAGAGATAATAAGGTATTAGGAGGAATGATATTTATTCCAGTACTTGGGTAGAAAACCAACTAAAAACTTGGATCGGTGAAATAGAATGAAAACCTGGAGACCCCTGGAGAATGATTAATTAAACCTAGAAGGAAGGACAAAGTTCAGGTGGATTAACAGAATATTTGCTGTTGATGCTACTTGTAAATTTGATTCAGAATCTTGCAATTTTCATTGGTAATTTGTATCCTAAAATCTGATCATCTCCACAAGGTTAAACATGAATGTAAAACTTTGTCAAAATGTTTTAAAACCATGCTTACAATGATGGTTTTTTAAAAATGCAATGGAAGACAGAAATTGGAAAGTGGATAAAAAGAAATAATGCTTATTCTCACAAATTCTGAGATTTATTCTTACCTAACCCTATCCTAGGTAAAATGAAAGGGGAATGACAGAGCCTAAGGAGGGGGATGACTTCAATTCTCCAGAGGAGCATAGGTTCAGAGTTATTGGGTCGAGGCGCTGGGCTCTCCTGCAAAAGTGATCGCATTATCCAGAGTTTGATTATTTACATCAGAGGGTCTTGGTCTGTTACGGAAGAGAAATGGGATGTTATGCCGCTGTCTTACCTTGCCTTACCTTGACTCCATTGCTTTGGATAATCTCGATACCAATATTTTTCCTCCTAATGGGAGAAAAACAGAGGATTTAGGATTTAGGATTTTTTCGGATAATGTTTTGAAACAAAATTAATGACTTCTTTCCTTCTCGAGTGTATAAAAACTTATACCAAAATAATCATAATGATAGCACAAGGATGTGAATACAATGTAATATGGCAGGATAAGAAAATGGAGATATTTATCAGCATGGTTTTTCTGCCACTCATCATTCACTCTTCCAACCACACCCCTTACGGTGAACCCCTTAGGCTCAGAGAAATGGGACCCTGCTTGCTCCATTGGGAGATTATAAAAATCTTGCGGGCAATCAAATGAGACACCTCAATGTTTAAGCTTACATTTTAAATAGAAAGATTTAAGAGGCAGACAATAGTGGTCACAAAAATGAAAAAAAAAAAAGGAATTCTGTCTGCTCTCTCTGCCCTTCCCAGAGAGGTATGAGAAGGGAAGGTAGTGGACGAGTTAGGTACAAGTATGGGGAGTCCTACACCTTGTACCTCATTCCTCAGGCAGAATGGAGAGTTGGGGATGGGCACCCCATAAACATATTTATCTCTTCAAGTATCTTCTATCTCCCTTTGTTCCCTTTAAGTCTAATGATCCACAAATAGAGAAAGAACTTGTAACTTCCTCTCTAGGGGAGATCCAGGGAAATTGCAAGTTTCCCAGAAAAGAAAGCACCCCATGTCCCATTCAGTTGGTGCAGGCAGTAAACTGCACACATAGTAGGGCAGTAGACGGGACAGGGCTGCAGAGATGCCTCCACCCCTGGTTGGGGTCTTACAGCTAGACAAAGGGGTGTAGTATTGGATGGATAGGGTATGGGCATTCTGCACTAGAAGCCTGTTGAATCCGCCGCAACATCCTGGCTGTATCCTGCAGGAAGTCAAATCGGCCTCCCAGAACTATCCTTTTGCATTTTGATGGATTGTGATTTATTACTTGTGCTGAGGACGTGGCAGGTCAATACATGGTTTGCCACCGTGACAGCATTGTGAGAGGGGGACAGAAAGCAAACATCTTGAAATGACTGCTTTTAAAACCTGAAATGGCTTAAAACAAAAACAGGTCCTTAGCTTACCTAATGTGACAAGACCCATTTTCCACACCAGGTTAGAAAAAAACTTAGGGTGGGCCTCAAGTCAGGAAACAATTTCAGTGTTTCAAGAGGAAGGAATTTTCACTTCTTGCACACTATGAACTTTGTGCCTGCTGCTGTAGTAATAATGTCTCAAATATGCTCTTTTGAGGATCTCTGTCCCTCTCTCAAATATGCTTCTGGATAATGATTTGGCTGCCACTAAAGCAGCAATCTGAGTTGTATGGCAGCCAAGGAAATCTCGGATCCTATGTTTGCTAATTGGACATAACAATTCATGCTCAGGGGCAGCAAGCAAAATGGGCTTTACTCTGCCAGAATTGTTTTGGCTTCCTTTTTTTTTTTTTTTTTTTTTTTTTTTTTTTTCTGGTTAGCCCCAATCCCTCATTCCAAGTTTTCTGACCCCTAACACTACTTTCCTGGTGAATAGCAATTCTCCACCCAGGTATAAGAAATGCTCATTCTACTGTATCTGGAGAGGCCAAGTCTTTCTGTGTGGGAAGATGAGAGTTTACATTGGACAGAACTTTGTACTTCTCTGAAACTTGATCACCTTAGAATTAATAAGAGCAAATATTGGAATTAATTCACAAGGAAGTAGAAGTCATAAACATTGGACAATAATATTCTGGCGTCTGACCTTTTCATTTTAGGTATCCTGTAAATGTAAGTCATAGCTTGCAAACCAAATGACTGAGAGAAACAGGTAGATGAATGATGCAACTCTAGGTTTAATTACTTAAAATGCAATGATATTTGGTTCTTAATTTATAAAATAGAGACCCAAATGATGGCCTCTGCCTGATCTCTGCAGTGGATGCTTAGATTATTAAGAAATACTTGGACATAGGGGAAATCAATCAGATTGAATCTTTGCATGATCTCTGAAGATTTCAATTTTTTTCCTCTATACGCAAAGTTTGAAGCAGAGAGAATGACCATAAATTATTCTGGTCATTTAGAACTTTGAATAAGTCAAAGTTCTTTGATTTGAAAAGTTCTTCTATTTTTCCTGAAAGAGATTAGGGTACAACTGACAAACAAAATTTTTATTTCTATTACTTTTTACAGTGTTTGTTTTTTTCTCTTTGCATTGATCATTAGATTTGATCTCTACAGCATGCCTTATTTTTTCCCCATTTTAGAAAGGGACACGTACAATGTGAGTGGTTATGTGAAATGCTGAAGGTTTATATTGATATGCTAAAAGCAGGAAGGGACTCCTGCCTTCTGGCCCAGAGCCCATTGTTTCATTCTATCACAAGCCCCTGGGACACAGCAGAGAAGAAAACAAAATCCTTTCCAAATAAATGTACTGTCTTATACAGTAGTTACTGCTATAGAAAAGTAAGGAGACTGGGGTGGGTATAGGAAGTGCCTGACTGTCTTTGGAAGGAGGGAGGGGGGTATTGAGGGTAAAATTGCTCCTATTGCTTGGGAAAAAGTCGAGGAAGGCCACATTGGTAAGATTATATTTGTGACAACTGGGCAGGGACATGAAGGTGTTGGGAAACAAGAATTTTCTGTCCCCTTCAAGGTCCTTCCAGCTAGACTAAGAATCAAATTGACATGAAACAGATTAACAGGGGAAAATCACATTTAATTCTGTACATATGGGAAATCCACACAGACATGGAAATTCTAAAGACAGACAAAATGAGGTATATGTATCATTTTCAACTAAGGAAGGGTGTAGGGATGTGGAACTTCAAAGGGAAAAAATGTGATTCACAGGAAAATGAAAAAGAACAAATGTTTGGTAAAAATAAAGGTTTGGTTGGCCTCTCAGAGACAATGGGACACAGACGATTTTCATCAAAGAAGCCTCATTGGTTCCTCCCTGTCTACCATACCTAATTCATAAAATAATGTAGTTATTTATGGTGGTAGCTGTTTTCTTGGAGCAGGTTCTCTATGTAAATTTTTAGGCAGTCCTGAAAAAAGGTAAAGAGCTTTTCCTAAATCTGCTGTGTTTCGATTGCTTTTTAACTCAAAATACTCTTCATACCAAAGTGGGCCATCTTGGAGTGGTCTGCCTTTGGCCCCTACAAAGTAAATTTGGGAATGTATCATATGTGGATGTCAAATGTGGGGGAAGAGAAGTATTGGCCAGGGGTAGGCCAAATTCTGTCCAGTGACATTTGATTGGAACACAGCCATGCTCGGTAGTTAACATATGGTCTATGGCTGCATCTGTAGTATACTGGCAGGGTTGAATAGTTGTGACTGAGGCTATGTGTGGCCCATAAAACTGAAAGTATTTACTACCTGGCCCATTAAAGAAAAAGTTTACTGACCACTGGCTTATGCAGCGGAAATGACAAATACAAAGCCCAAAGACACAAGTGTGCGTATTGTATTCAAAGAATAAAGAAAGCAAGTGTGGTTATGGGAGGGAACAAGGGAAGAGAGAGAGAGAGAGAGACAGGGTAAGAGAACAGAAGGAGAGTAGGGAGTAGATCCTGCAGGGCTTTTCTAGGCCATTCTAAAGGATTTTGAGGTTTACTTAGAGAGGGACAGGAAAACACTGGAGGTAACTGAGTACAGAACTGACATAATCTAACTTACTTTTTAAATTATTCACTCTTTTCAGGATAGATGAGAGGAGATTAGTCTGGTATATGGTGCAATAATCCAGATGACAAATGGAAGTCCTGAGTATTTGCCAAATTCTGAACATATTGTAAAGATTGAGCTGAGGTGATTTGTTGATGAACTTGAAAGAGAGGTGGAGGGGCGGTGTTGTGTGAATGGAGACAGTAAGAGAGGGTAGTACAAGTTAACTTGTGTAGGCCTGAACATCTGGAGGATAGGACTTCCATTAACATACAAAAAGAAGGTTGTGGGAGATGTGAGCTATAATTTACCACCAGAAGTGAATTTTAGATGCCTTTTGAATATCTAAGTGGAGATGTCAAAGAGGCACTTACTAATGACATCTGGCATTCAGGGGAAAGGTTGAAAATAGACATATACATTTTGGAGTCATCAATGGTTAGAGAACATTTGAGTCACAAGAACAGAATAAAATCTTGTAGAGCATGGCTATCGACAACACAGAGAATGATTTGAATACCTACCGTTTAATTTCAATATATGTGCCGTGTTTTGAGCTAAGAACTTTATAGTATATACTCTCACGATACTTTACCTAGGTAGGTGTCTGTACACCTACCTTACACATGTGGAAATGAAAACTTAAGTGTTAAATGACTTGTCTGATGCCAGGAAGCTAGTGACAGAGTCCAGATACGCCCGCCTCAGTGGTCTGAGCCCTCCCTGCTCTGTCATGACATGAGAAATAGAAAAACACAAGACTGAACATTGGCTCTGTACATTTAAATAGCTAAAGAAGCAGCTAAATTACCCAAAGTATGTTGCATGTGAACTCGCCCAGTTTCAGCGGCAGTAAGATGCCTCCTTAAGGAAACCACCAGACTGGTGAAGCATGATAATAATATCATGGAACTTCCTCCTCAATTTCCTGAATTTAACAAACTCTCTCATCATGAATAAGCAGAAAATGTCTAGTTTATGAGCAGATTAAGAGGCAGCCACTGCAGGGGAATTCATGCTTCGATGCCATACACTACATTTTAGGCAAAATAAAGTTATCAAGGTTGGGTGCTATTACAGGGCACTGCGCAAATCCTTTATTAAATGAGAGGAGACAAACCTCCCACCTGGAAGCCAAAATCAAAATCGTTGGAAATTCAAAATCATTTGAAACAGCGCAGAGACAGAGAATACGACTTAGCAATAGATGTGACCCCCCCAATGTCATTACATCCTTATAGTGTTGCGTTTACCCTCACAAATGTACTAGCCCTAAGTAAAAGTGTTCTGGTCTGATAGTCTCAGACTCCTCTGATTCCACTGGCTTCTCAAAAGTACAATCACTCCAATTGCTAAAAACCAACATAGAGCCACAATAAGCCTGCTATGCTTCTTCCTTTTCTTCATACAAGCCTGGACTGAAAGAAATCCTCATTTATTTTTCACCAGAAAAATCAAAAGAGGCACCTCACTTCCGTGCTGAAAGGGAAATAGAAACTAACCTGCAAGCAAGTGTGAGAACCTCCACCTACTGCAATTATAAAGCCACACCTTGCAGTAACACCCTCATTAGGGTTATGAGGAAGCCAAGGAAGGGAAGTTGTATTTGGGGCCTGTTGAACAAGATTAAGTCTTGGTGGAAATATTTGGGTCATGTTGGTCTGGAGGAACGTAGTGGGAAGAGTCAGAAGTTTTGAAAGAATCATAGGGAATCAAGTAATTCCTGTGTCTTGTCTCCTCCACGCTCCATGTTTCCCAAACTCCGGTTTACTTCTTGGGAAGTTCAACCTCCGGGACGAGGTACCAAGATGATGAATACATACCCAATGGGAGAGCGTTGCTATGAAGAGTTTAAAATGATATATGGTAGTTGAGTGTCCGACTCCTGCTTTCGGCTCAGGTCATGATCCCCAGGGGATCAAGCCCTGTGCGGGGCTCTGGGTTCAACATGGAGCTCGTTTGAGATTCTCTCTCCCTCTGCCTCTCTCTCTCTCTCTCTCTTTCTCTCTCTCTCTCTCTCTCATAAAACAAAGGTTTAATTTAAAATGAAATGGTATATGGTGATAAGCCTCAGGAGAATAAAAAGATGTGTTCAGCATTGTTTTTTGTTATTGTTTTCAAGGATTTGCCATCTTGTTGAGTGCCACAACCAAGTTGTATCATGTTTGCATTCCTCACAACACCCACGATGTCTGTCACACAGTGGACGAAAAGCAATGCTTCTGGAATGGAACACTAATGATCGCCCTGCTGGCAGATCGACATAAGCACCAGCATTCAGCTTCTTGATCTTCTATTCTGGAAATTTCACTAGTATTGCATTGTCTTCTGTTACCCCCTTGCTTTATGGACTGTAGTCATTTTGTGTCCTCAGCATCTCTGGATATATTTACGGACCAGGAACAAACTAGCACTAAACTACCAAGGTGTACATAGTCACATTCCCCCTTGTGAAGAATATGCTTTGTTTGTGCTTCTGGGCTATTCATGCCTTTTCTTTCTGATTAGACGAGAATACTTGCTGAGCGTCAGAGAGAAGGGAGTAGACAGTTCTCCATAAAAAAGAATATGGAAAAGAACTGTCTGGGAGGTTTGAGGAGTGGGAATTTGTAGGGAATGAGTAAGCCATCCAGCAAAGACTGGGTTTTCTAAGAATCAGAGTTTTGGAGGGGCGCCTGGGCGTCTCACTCAGTTAAGCCTCCGACTCTTGATTTTGGCTCAAGTCATGATCTCCCAGTTAATGGGATGGAGCCCCACATCAGGCTTCCCCATACTGACAGTTCAGAGCCTGCTTGGGATTCTTTCTCCCTCCCTCTGCTCCTCCCCTGCTTTATCTCTCTCTCAAAGTAAATAAATAAAACTTAAAAAAAAAAAAAAAAGAATCAGGGTATTGGAAAAACTGCCATGAGGTGGAAAGGAATGGGGTGAGGGGGTTATAAATAGGTGAAGAGAATTTTGAGGAAGTTGTCTTATGCTTAGTGTCTTATCTTCCTTCAGAGATTATCTTAACAAACTGTTCAGAAAATACCCAAATTATTATCCCAGGCTTTGGGAGCTGTGTGTGTGTGTGTGTGTGTGTGTGTGTGTGTGTGTGTGTTATTTCCTGAGACTGAAAAGGCTCAGTTTTCTTTGGAGTATTTACACTGATTTTACTAATGTTTGGTTTAGTAACATGTTTGTAGGTTACTTAATAGAGATTTTCCATTAAAAATTGTATGCTCAGGGGTGCCTGGGTGGCTCAGGCAGTTAAGCGTCGGACTTTGGCTCAGGTCATGATCTCAGTTTGTGCGTTCAAGTCCCATGTCCGGCTCTACACTGACAGTGTGGACCCTGCTTGGGATTCTCTTTTTCTCCCTCTCTCTCTGCCCCTCCCTGACTTGTGCTTTCTCTCTCTCTCTCTCTCTCTCTCAAAATAAAGAAATAACAAAAAAATTGCATGCCCAAAGAAATGTAGTTTGTGCCACTGATCATAGAACTAGGGATCGTGCAGTGGCCACTGGAAACTGTAGGTGTGTGAAAATACAATAATAGAGTAACAGAAAAAGAACAGATGACCGTGATGCCAGAGATTACCTAAAAGTTGAAGATGGTTGTATGTATGTATACATATATATATGTGTGTATGTGTGTGTGTATATATAGACACTATGTGTTTTTCCTATACATACATACCTATAATAAAGTTTAATTTATAATTTAGGCACAGTAAGAGATCAATAATAGCTAACAATAAACAAGAACAATTATAACAGTGTACTGTAATAAAAGTTCTGTGAATGTGGTCTCTCTCAAAATTTCTTACTGTACTGTACTCACCCTACTTCTTGTCATGATGTGAGATGATAAAATACCTAGGTGATGAGATCAAGTGAGGTAAATGATGTAGGCACTGTGATGTATCCTTGGGCTACTGTTGACCTTCCTACACGAAGTCAGGTGGGTCGTCCGCTTCCCACCGTGGTTGACCGTGGATAACTGGAGCCACTGATGAGGGGAGGCTCACGTGCTACAGTTGTAGGCTTGTCGACACATCGTTGTTAGGCTAAGTGTGTGGTGTTTGCGAAAGACACAGTCAAGGACTCCATTCTCAGTTTAAAGCTAGATACCTAATCCTATTTTGAGGAACTACATCCCTGGGGGTGAGACCATGTTTTCCCACCTAAAGAAGCATCCCTTCCATGTTTTCATTGTCTATACTATTCTCTTGGCTCTGGTAGATCCTTGGAGAGAAAACTGCTCCCCTTCTCCTTAGGTCAGGGTTTTTGTTTTGATCCGTTCTGATTTCTCAGGTGGTGTTCTTGAGAGTTGCCGAGAAAGAAAGGAAAGTCAGCATGTAAAAGTTCTACAGCCTCAGAGCCTCAGATGGAAGGCCCTGTCACGTCACTTCGTTGCAGTTGGCATTATCTCGTTGTGCTGTCATGTCCAACAACTCTCTCTGAGGGAGAAAGGATTCAGTTTTCTGTTAGTGTGCTGGCATTTAGTTATTGACCTGTGTGCCGAGTAGTGTTTAATTAAAAAAAAAAAAAGTGTGGCCTGGCAATTCTCTCAGAGTCACACTTGGTATGCTTGAGCTCTGCTACGGGAAAACTTTTGAGAAGTATTATGACACACAATTTATTCTCTCTTTGTGTGTGTGTTGCAGGGCTGGGAGGGGGCATTGGGGGGACGGCTCAGGCAGGACTGGAGCAGAAGGAAGCAATGGGGTGGGGGGTGGATGGAACGAAAGCGGCTCAAGTCATGTTCTCATGGTCTTAAGACTGAGCCGCACATCAGGCTCCACGCTGGGCATGAAGCCTGCTGGAGATTGTCTCTCTCCTTCTCCCTCTGCCCTTCACCCTTCCCCCTCTCTCTAACAACACAAAACTACTGGGAGTATTTATTCTTTACCTCAAATATTGTTCCCATTATAGAAATAGCATTTGAAACATAGGAGAATGTATTGAGGAACTTCTGATTGCCCAGTGTCTAAGTTTTAAGAATTTGACAATATTTTTCACTCATATTACAGGAATGCTTCATATTTTACATTTAAGTGTTCATTTGGTTCGATTAGTTTTGTTTTGCACGTCTGGAATTTTCTTTTCACTTGACCTTGAACTTACTGACCTTGGCTTAGATATTTTTGTATGTAGTGTAATGATAGTCTTACAATATTAAATAGTGACAGAGGTAATATGTGGAATGATAAAAGCTCACTGAGGTGCTCCTGGGTGGCTCAGTCGGTTAGGCATCTGCCTTCAGCTCAGGTCATGATCTCACTGCTTGTGAGTTTGAGCCCCGCGTCGGGCTCTGTGCTAACAGCTCAGAGCCTGGAGCCTGCTTCGGATTCTGTCTCCATCTCTCTGTCCCTCCCCTTCTTGTGCTCTGCCTCTCTCTCTCTCTCTCTCTCAATCTCTCTCTCAAAATATTAAAAATAAAAAAGAAATTAAAAAATAAACTTAAAAAAAATAAATAATAAAATCTCACTGATCTCTGCCTAATTTGTTTTTCTAGAAAAGCCAGAGCTTGACAAAGGGCACACTGTAGTGGATCCTGCTTGTTCCCAGACATGCCTTGTTTATTTAGCTGCTGATATTTGTCCAGTCCGCTCAGGTACAAACGGTAATAAAATTCCCAGGACTCATAAATGTGGAAATTAAATTGCAACACCACTCTTTGAAGAACTCAGGCCAAAGCTCCAAGGCCTCATCCTTGTCACTTCCCTTTCTCCCCATACTGTGAGCAAATCCTCTTGGCTCTACCATTAGAATACAATCCAGGATCTGACCCTTTCTCACCAAAACCACTGCTTTTAACCTTTCGATGCTGAGCCACCAACTCCTTGTGGGATTACTGCGACAGCTACTTAACTATAGGAAGAATTGTGAGCAGAAGGTAAAAAGGGCAGTGGAAGATGGCTGCGGTATTTCTAAATTCCTTTATATTTTGGAGCAGGTTGTGTCTAAATCTCTCCCACAATATTTGGCTGCAAGAACCAGAAACCCATTCAAACTCATTTATACAAGGATGGAAACAAAGTGTAGCCAGAATTTCCAAGGGATGAGGACTGGGAGCTGGAAGGTCAGGAATGGAGAGTCTGCTCTCCACTTCTCTATGGCCACTTTTATGTTGTTTGTGTGTCTGCTTCATTCTCCCGTGTTCCAACTAAGTCTGGACATACTTAGCTTTAACCCCAGCTCCACATGACTTCCTAGTGCAGACTGATTAGCATGGTCTGATTCAACTCCAAATTCCCACAAGATGATCTCTTGGCTTGGCTGACTTCAGGTGTCTGCCTCTGATTTAATCAGCTTGCACCAGAACACATAATTACAAGCCCAGCAATTCAGTAAGACCCAGGGGACCCATTCAGAAAAGGGGGCCTGAACTAGGCAAACTAACTAATTAATATCCCTGCCGCAATTTGCAAATGATTTAAATTCAATATTCGGTTAAATGGTGTAGTGAATCAATTATTGTCACACATACATCCTTTGGGAGTCAATAAATTGAAACGCAGTTGATATAAATAAATGCTAGCAGGTAAGGTAGATTTGGTCTACCTTCCAGAAAGTGTTTGCTGATAACATAATTTCTCATTAAAATTTTTATTTTCAATGTCTACTTTATTCCCCTCAATCAGCATCCAGCTGCCCCTATGAGACTACTAACAGAGCCTTCTTTAGCTTGGTAGCCTTTAAACGGGGCAATGAAGACCGGCAGATTCTGGAATATATGAATCTTTAGTCTTTGGCTTTCAATACCAGATAACTTAATGAACTGCCTTTCTTTTTGTATGTTGATATTTTTTTTTGCCTTTTTATTTTTATCATATATATTTTTTTAAATTTAACTTAATTTTTGAGAGAGAGACAGAGAGAGAATCTTAAGCAGGTTCCACGCTCAGCTCAGAGCCCAACACCAGGCCCAATCTCACCACTCTGGGATCATGACCTGAGCAGAAATCAAGAGTCAGATGCTCAACCGTCAGCCATTCAGGCACCCCATTCATCATTTTATTCTTAACTTAAATTTTTAATTAATTTTAATTGATTCCTAAATTTTATACCTTAGTTTTTTTTTTCCTATCTTAATTTTAAAAATCTGTTGATCAATTGAAACTGACTTACAAGAAAAACCATGAGTTTGAGGATCCATCATTTTTGCTCTCATAAAGGTAGATATTTGGGGGTATTGTTGTTTTTTTACCGAACAGAATTCTGGATATGTCCTGGTCTCCCTGAGTTTGGAGAGGGAGGGTTGCAAGTTCACAAAGCTAGCCTCCATTAGCAGATATGCTCCACATTCATCCTAAATGTCACATGTCCTCTATGAACTGAACTTTTGGAAAGGCCAGGATGAGTTCATAATCTGATGAGAGGGATGAGGTAGGAAACTCAAAATAAATATCATAAAGTAAAAAATGGGGGACTGGCTTAAATTGATGATCTCTTGAAGTCCCTTTCACCTCAAGGACCCTGATAGTAGAATGGAAAAATTGACATTTAGCACTCTATAGAGTACTGAGCAATGTAGTGCAAACTTTACATTTGTTTCTGTTTGTTCTCACAAAACTCTAGGAAGAAAGTAGTATTAATGTCGTTTTACACATGAGGAATCTGACCCTTAGAAAAAGTTAAGGAATTTGCTCAATGTTGCACATGTCACCAAGGCCTTGAAATTCATGTTGGGCAGACAACAGAGCCTAGGATTTTTCCACTGCTCCACAAGGCCTCTCAGCAATAAGCTGTCCCTTCTCCGAAGAGAGTTTTTAAAATTTATTTCCAGCTTAGATGAAAAGGTGCATCAAAAAATTCTGTGGGGAAGAGACTTCTTTTGCAAATGCCCCCAATGAAGGTGTCTGTATTTTTAAAAAACTCTCCAGATACTTTCAACAACTTCCACCTGCCGTCCAGTGTTCTTCCTCCTCTTCACCTGTTCAACTCCTTTCATCTGGATTCAACTATGGTATCACTATACCTAGGTGTTCTCTGGCCAGTTAAATTGCTCTCTTTAGTTCTTGTGCATGATTCCATCAATGAATCCATCCTATTGTTGTACAATTACTTTTTATGTAAGGCTTGCCCCCTTTAGGCTGTGGTGAGCTTGTTTGAAGCAAACATTGCATTTCTGGGTCTTCATTACCTACCACAAGGACTCAAACTCATAATGTGTTTCAGGGAACTAAATTAGTAAGCAAAAATTTCAGGGCCGCTTGGAAATAGCTTAAGAAGACCCTCCAACGTGTTTTATTGCTTGTTGTACTCAGTAAATTAACTAAGTAATTCAGTAAATACTAAGCCAGGAAACAATTTTTTAGGTTCTAAGCCTAAGACTAGTTCCTGGACGCGGAAGCCCCGCAGAAAACTACATTTCCCGAAATCCCTAAGCCCCGGTTGTTGGTTCGCAGAATATCCTTGAAGGCCTGTCACATCAACCAGTAGTTTGACGAGAATTTCCCTGGACGCCGTAGGAGGCGGCCAATCATAAAGAAGAGGGCGGGCACTTCTGTTTTCGGTTCAGGAAACCCTTTGCATCTCTTTGCCTGTACGCAGGATGATGAGGGGCAAAGAGTTATTAACCTGAGAGGGTGTCCTCCCTTTCCACCCCCACCCTACGAATTAAAAGTAATTTTTATGTGCTTCTATCCTTCCTTACGTTTTTCCCAATTTCCACGTCCTTTCCAATCAAATGCTGCTTGCTTCACATCCGCCCTTCTTTCTTGAACACACTCTCCGGGAGGGTGCCCCTGGCATGAATCTTTCAATCTTTTTCAAACTTGAGCCAGACATTTCTCTCTACGTCTCCAAGTGAGATTGTGCCAGTGAAGAAGCGGAGAAGTCTGAGCAAACACTTCATTCTCCCCTCACCTCGCAAGAGTGTAGAAGCTACTGGGGATTACTTAGTGGACAATCAGAATTACAAGGCGGATTGTAGGTTCCGAAAATGAGTGGCGGTGCGGTGTTTACTTCCATCTTTGCTCCCGCCTCCATCCCCACCCACCCTAGCGTGCGGACTGAATCCAGGGGTGGTGTGTCACTGGCCCGGGCAGACACCCAGCCTTGGAACGGCTCCCCTCTGGCAGCCTATTCCATTCCAGCAGCTACCTGCCATGGCCACGCTTTAATCTGACCCACAGTACCAGATTCAGGAAATAATTAATATCTCCGCCCCCGGTTTATCTTCTTTCCTTTGCTAGTACCTAAGTCTGTCATCCTTTCACCACAGACATAATCGTTGTCTCGAAGCTTTTGCAAAACTCAAATCCAAATCAACCCAAAACAAAACCCATCCGTAGAGCAATATTGCAGCCAGCAGCCAGGAGCGTGTACCTCATTAAAGGGTGAGAGCATAAACCCCCGAATTTAAAATAAAGGCTTCCTGCTGCTCGTTAGTCGTCCACGTTTTTACTATCTCAGCTGCAGGAGAAGCAGCTGCATACTCTGGCCGGGCGATTGGGGTGGGAAAAATTTAACCATGGTCTGGGATTTTCGCAGAAGGTAATTTAAGCCCCAGCTCCACTCCCGTGGAGGGGGCGTGGGGGGGGGTTGGTGGTAGCGAGCGGGAGGGGGTAATGCGGAGCGCGTGCGCATGCTCAGCAGCCCCGCTCCGCGGAGGCCCAGCTGCCGCCACCACCGCGGCCGGCGCTGTAACCGCGGCTGCCGCTGCTGCTCTGGGCGGGCGTTGGTGTCGTGTGCCGAGGTGCCCTGTCAGGCGAGAGGGAGCGGCGGGGCGAGAGCCTGGGCGGCGGCGGCGACGGCGCCTGAGGAAGGCAGCGGGGGCTCTGAAGGAGCGAGGGCGGGCTGGTCCAGCGGCGGAGGAGCGGAGCGGAGAGCGCGGGGACCCACCCCGGGCGCCCTGCGTGCGATGCTGGGCGGGCAGCGGCGCTGAGAGGCGGGGAGGCCGAGCGGCGGCCGCCGCCGGAGGGCCGGCGACCCCCGGGAGGAGGAGCAGAGGAGGAAGCGCAGGAGCGGGAGGAAGCGCCGAGGGACTGCGGGGCCGGGGCGGGCGAGGAGCGGCGGGGCCGCGGGCCATGGACGCGGCGGCGGCGGCGGCGGGGGCGAGCCGGGGCGGCGGCGCGGCGCAGAGTCAGCCCGCGGCC
>NW_026057580.1:100884415-100892378 GCF_023721935.1 Panthera uncia
CGGCGCGGCGCAGAGTCAGCCCGCGGCCAGGTGAGGCTGGGCAGCGCGGGCTCCGGGCGCCGCCGCCACTGCTGTGCCGCCGGGCCGCGGAGCGAGGCGGCGGCGGCGGCGGCTGAAGCGGCGCCACAGCAGCCGCGGCGAGCGGCGGCGGCCTCGGAAGAAGAGGGGTCGCCGCCCGGGGTTCTGGTGGCCGCTGCTCTCTCGTCGTCGCCGTATTTCCTGTTTGGATTATCTTGCGCTTCTCCCCAGCCGCCTCCTTCCCCTCGCGCCCCCGCTCTGCCCCACTCCTCCGTGTCCTCGGTCGACGCTGCCCTCGGCCCGGGCTCGTTTCCCGCGCCGGGGGACGCCTCTTGCCTCCCCTTGCCGGGCTGCGGGGGAGCCCCGCCGAGACCATGAGGAAATTCAACATCAGGAAGGTGCTGGACGGCCTGACCGCCGGCTCGTCCTCGGCCTCGCAGCAGCAGCAGCAACAGCAGCACCCGGCTGGGAACCGGGAGCCCGAGATCCAGGAAACGCTCCAGTCCGAGCACTTTCAGCTCTGCAAGGTGAGCGGAGCGCGCAGCCCCGCGAAAATTGGGGGGTCGTTTTCCGGGGGGCACCTCGGGCTTTTCCCGGGAATGCCAGGGAATAGAACGCCAGTATTAATTATACCTCGGATGGAGGGCTCGCTCCTGCCCAAGGAAGCATTGGCTTAGTGGGTTATTTTGGAGATTGACATCATCTTACTCCTTTTGGTTTTTCGTTTTGGGGTTCCCCCCCCCTCCTTTTCACATGCAGCAGTCATTTCAAGGTTGCTTCTAACGTATTTCACCGACCTTTAATTTGTATTGTCAATAACCTTACAGCCTTTACATTCACGCATTTTAATGTAATTCACCAACTTCGAAGTTTCCTTTGGAAACAGTTTCGAATGAATATTGTTCATCAAAAAACCAGACCTGTTCAACTGGATATTTGCTTATCACCTTTCCCTTAAAATGTGGCCGGAAGCTTAAAATACGAAATCACAGGGTCCTTTCAGCATTCTGTTTGATTAAAAAGTTGGTACTGAGATTTTTGCCTATTAATGGCACAATTGCCATAGCGGTCTGTAATTGGGAAAGAAATGATGCAGCGAATTAGTTCACTGGCTGCTCAGTGAGATATACAAACTTGTCTCGATGTTAATACCTGCCTTATAAATACCATGCTTTCATATGTCAGTTTCTTAAAAATGGCTGCATACACATTTTTGCCCCAATGCCCTGAAATTCGGGGTTTAAGAGCAAAATTCAAAAATAATATGTTGCACTTTATTTTCATTCTGTTACAATTGCAAAATTTGGGGATAGAGGTTTGATAATTGCTTTCCTGAATCCTTGACGAAAGTAATTGTATGACAGCTTTTCTTTAGCAGTACTTGCATTTGGGATCCAAATAAAGTAACGATGAAGTTATCACACTTGAAATAAAACACGAACTGCATTTTTACGTTAATTTACAGATCTCTTTTACTACCGCAAACTTTGGTATTTTGGTCTGAGACTTGATTGTATAGAGTGTTAAGACTTCCGTAGAATCCCAGTATTATGGAAGGGCAGAAATGAAAGTGTCACATTGGGAGGTATTTGTGTATGTGTGTGTGGTGTGATCTACACACACACGTACACACACTCACTTCTTTTGGTTTCAGGTTCTATGTGCATAAGTTTTGTTGATGTACGTTTTGTACTGTTTTGTTTTTTTTTTTAAGGCAGTAAGTGCATGTGTATGTGTTCTGCATCAGTTATAATTGGCTCTAGATTCTAATGCCTCTACTGACTTTTCTGTTTTTAATTCTGCTTGATGCCTTGGTTGCTGTGATGTCATTTGCCCATCCCTAGACTGTTCGCCATGGATTTCCCTATCAACCTTCAGCCCTGGCCTTTGATCCTGTACAGAAGATCCTGGCCGTCGGAACTCAGACTGGTGCTTTAAGGCTGTATCCTTTCATTGAAAGTTTTTTTCCACATTTGCTGTATCTCCCCAGTCCTTCTGTGCTGAGTAGTTGCTTTTTCCGTTTAAATTCCAAAAAATGGTATGATCAAGTATATAATATTTGTGAAATCATGTGGTGTTCGCTTTTCTCTTAATTATACATCTATTCAGGCTATATGTTGCCGGGGTGTTTCTCATCTCTCTGTTTATGGTAGCTAACTACGTATCCACATAGAGTTCTAAAGTTTTGCTATAGTAACTACTGTCTTTGCAAGGAGCTAGAAGTTTCTAAGGGGAAATCTCTTTGCTTATAGTAGGGGTATATTGAATGCAATATGGTTTGGAATGAGATTTAAAGACAATAACATAGGACGCACCTTAACTGCTTTGGTAGATAGTGAATTTATGACCTATTGTGCTAATGAATTAGAGGTTGAATTTCATTTGGTTGTTTGACTTGCCCTTTGGAAAAAGAAATTAGAAAATAAATCGTGTAAATTAATTTGATGTAAACAGTTAAGAAGGGTTGATATTTCTAGAAGTTTTAGATCATTTTGTTAGTATAATGCAAATGGATAAGCGTATTCTCTTGATGTTTTCCCTTTCGTGGTCATATTTGTTATGTACACGTACTCTGAACTATTAATATAAGGAGAATTATTTTTCCTGACTATGCATGAACTATAATAGTCTTGTCATAGCATAGCATAGTTTTTCCAAATACCTACTCATTCTTCAGAATCATTTTTGTTTTTAATTCTGAACAGTGGAAAATACCTCTCACTTTTATACTATTTAACTCGAAATAGAATTTTTATCATGAAATTTAACCATATTTAACTAAAATACACTTATTTTTAAACATTAAAATTTTTAAAAGTAAATGCTTTATTCATCTTTAGGATATCTGCTTATACATATTAAAGTAATGTGTTGGTAGTAAGAAAAAAAATCGTAAGGTGATCACAAAAGAATTACTATTGTCAAAAAAATAAATAAATAAAAAAGGAGGGAGCTTTACCTTTCACATTGTATCTGGCTCCTGAGAAGAGCGGAGGAAACTTGCTAAGTTAGTTAAACATGTGCTTTGCATTTGCCTTATAATCTTTTAAAATCTTTATTTCAAAGCAGTACTGTATATAGTATCAGGATATGCTTCAAGCTTCATTTGTGATTAGTGTGTTATCTTTCAAAAAACTTAAAAAGTTTTCGGATGGGCCATTAATATGTACTATTGAGTGAAATCTACTTTCATAGTAAATACCAGTCGTGCACACATTCCTGTTGAAATGGTAAAATCTGACCAGGCTAGATCTGAATCTGAATTTCCAAGAGTATGTCTCAAGGGCTCTTGCCCAAATGTCTAGATGGTTGAGACTAGAATTATTTTTGGCTACAAATGTTTAGATGTTTTTATTCCTAAACCCAGTGATCATTACCTTCTAGTTTAGGGTTCCTGTTTTAGTCTTGTGAAGATGGGACTAAAATTTAATTTTGTCAGTATGGGTTCAAACTATTCAGCAAAACTCCATGTAGTGACAAGAATAGTGTATCGTTGGATCTAGATGGACTGTTTGGAACTAAAAGCAGACATTTTTTGTTCCCAACATAAGAATATCATCACTGGATTAAAAGAAAAAAAAATAAAGTTAAATCAGTTATTTTTAGATTTTGCTTTTCTTTTAAATGGATTCAGCTTTTACTGTTTTCTCAATGTAGTCTCAACTTTTTTTTTCTTTTAACAGCCAATCTGCCCCTTGTACTTTTAGTGAGGACCACCAGCAAGTCCAATTTTATAAAACCAAGTATTTTTCTTTAGGCAAGACTGTTACCTTTAATGCATTTGAGTAATGAACAAGTTGACACAAAGGAGTTAAAATATAGGCCTAATTCTAATTGCCAAATAAAAGCAAAGATTGGGTGTCCCAAATCCTCACTTGTACGTGACTTGCTAATACATTCTAATAGCTGAACACTATATGAAGGTGAACACGTAATTATAAGTTTACAGCTATAATTTTTTTTTTTTAATTTTAGAATCTTCTTACTGTATTTAGAATGAAGTCAGGAAGTCTTTTTACCAAACATGTTTTTACTTTTTAATGAGATGCGTAATGAATATTCCAGAGTAATAGATTGGTTTGCCTTCTTTCATTTGACTGTGGAGGAGAAAGTAGGAAATGTTTTCCGAAGTAGGATTGAGCTATTAGAACTTGTAATATATATATATATATATATATATATATATATATATATATATATATATGTATATATATATATGTACATATATATATATGTTTATTTTTGAGAGAGAGACAGTGTGTGAGTAGGAGAGGGGAAGAGAGAGAGGGAGACATAGAATCTGAAGCACACTCCAGGCTGAGCTGTCAGCACAGAGCCTGATGCAGGGCTTGAACCCACATACCGAACGAACTGTGAGATCATGACCTGAGCCGAAGTTGGAAGCTCAGCTGACTGAGTCACCCAGGCGCCCCAGTGCACATGTAATTCGACTAATAGAATGTCTTCTTAAATGTTGGACTATATGAAATTAATCTACTTTGAGGTTTTAAAAAAACTAGATGAGAAAGTTACATCTGATATCTAATGCTTACAGACAAGAAATAGGGAAAATCTGAATTTTTAAATTTCTAACCAGAAATGAGGCAAGATGAATTTAATGTATTTCCTGCATTAGTCTATAGCAAGCAAATGACATTATAAACATGCTTTATGTTTGAACTTCGTGGCTTCTAGAAAGAATGTGAGGTTGGCATATACTTACTGATGGGAAGCAGGAAAGCATAATTTTATATAATACATCATATATAGCAGTGACATGATTTAATTATTTTAATTCTCTTTTTGCCATGTAGAAGTAGGTATGATTTGGTTCTTATGATTAATCTAGGGATGAAAACTATTGGGATAAAATAATCTATTTTCATATCAACATCTAGAAAGGGAAAAAAGGTTTGCATTTCTAGTAATGCTGCTGTTGTCCTTATCTAGATTCCTGGTTTACTAGTATAATTTTGAATTACTATAACCATGGGCTACTCTGATCTTTGTAAGGTATTTTTTTCGAAATGAAGTCATTTTATGTGTGACTCTTTCAAGGACTAAGCAGAAAACTGACATCTCAAGTTTATTGAATTTTTTAATAAAAATGTATGAGTTTTCATTATAATTATCAAAATTATTTAAAAATCTCATTTATTGTTTTCTTGACTTGTGGAAGATACAGTAAAATAAGCAATCTCTGATAAGGCATGGATTGTCTTTTAAACTACAGTGTAATTTTGCTGAATGCCAACTTACAAGGTGATTTTTGTACCTTGGAGTTCACTTAACCAACATTTATTAAGCGTTAACATTAGATTATAAACTGTGGCCTGAATTCTGGTTCTTTTCTTTCTGTTAAAGAATTAGGTGTCTTTTAATTTTTTATTCTTTTAAAATGAACATGCTGTATTAGATGATTTCCTCGAGAAATAATTCTGTAATTCCAAGTGGCAGTGTATTGTTTTACGGGAGTATTCAAAAGAAATGAAAAATGTGGTTCTTCATATAGTTTCCAGTCCTAACTAAAAGACTAGAACTTGTTAAACCATTGAATTTAGAGAATTTAGAAGTCTACTGACATTCTGTAAAGTCAGATTATAGGCAAAGTCATTGCACTTGATGATATTGCTACACATTAGTAGATAAGGATTCAGAGTAGCAGGGAAGTACTAGGAAAATTATTCTAGGCAAGCAATATGGGCAAAAGTAGAGAAAAGCAAATTATGGTAGTTAAGAGGAGTACCAAAGAGAGGTTGGAATAGTGATGATCCTAATTGAGTTGGAGACAGAAATAGGAGCCAGTTGGTGGAAAACCATGAATGTTCACCTGAGTTATCTGGTTGTTATTTGGTTAAGATTCATTATAGTTACGTATTCTTGGTCAGTATCTCTCAGTAGTGGTAGCATTTTGGGCTGGATAATTCTGTGGGTTTATCCAGCACGTAGCAGGCTACTTTATATCCCTGGCTTCCACCTAGTAAATGGTAGGGTGCCCCTGCTGTTAGTATATGGCAGCCTTAACTCGTACAGTTCTGTGTGCTCCACTGAACTATGCCCAAGTTGTTCAGTTAAATAGGATAATAATCCTACTTGGGTCATGCAGTTAGCATCACAATTAAATGCAGTAATGTCTATGTATAGCTTTTAAGACCATGCAGAGACTGTTTTGGTGAATATTCAGTATACGATATTGTGAGAGTTTTTCTGTAGTTTCAGTTTTCAGGTCCTTCTTTAGTTTATTTCAGCAAATACTTGTTGAAAGGCAACTAGTGCCAGACACTCTTTAGGAAGGCCTTGTTTTCATTTATTTTTGTTGCTAGTACAGTCCTAAAAAAATCTTGTAAGAGTACTGTTTGTTTGGTTTTTTTCTTTAAGGGTCATGGAACTGGCTCTTCTTAATCATAAGGCTGCAAAATTGCTATTGAGATGTGAAAGTTTCTTGCACATAGTAGGCATTAAATGATTCTTTAGTGACTTTGCACTTGTAAGATAGTATTAGAATGTTTGACTTGCTGCTTATGTTGTAAAACATAATTACAGTCCTGAAAAATTTAGAAATGATTTTCGTTCAGAGTAGTTAAAAGGGAAACAGTGTAGCTAGAATTAAGCCCCATTTTTATCTCCTCTTCTCCCCTGCCATCCTTTTTGTCTATGGAAGAATTCTAGTCATTTGGAATTCTAGCTCCAGAGGAGAAACAAGGACTTTGAAATACTTTTACTTCTCAACTTAGTTCTTTATTAAAGAGGACTTTGTATAAAAGGAAGAACGAGTACTGTGTCAGCAGTAGGTTGTGATTCTCAGCATGAACTACTGCAGCAGGAGGAATAGGCACTTTTACTTTAGAAACAACTAGAAATGGTGCCTGCTTGGAAGCAGTTACTTTGCAATGAATTTCTTTCCGAGAGAAACAAGGTGTGATAGACTCTGAATGGAACTGAAAAGGGATAAGTTAATTAGTAGGGAGTCAAGTCTGCTTAGGAAGCCTTTCTGCCTTAAGTTAGATAGGTTTTTATTCCATATTCTTTGTTTTCCATTTGTTTTTTCGTATTTTTTACTTTTAAAATTATAACCTGATGTTGCCATCCTAGAGGAAAAGGGTAAAGGAATTTTGGAAGGATGGCTTTATCGTTAGAAGTGTTCTAGTCTTCAGACTAATTTTGGTTAAGCCAGCTGAAATGGGTTTCAGTCTCCTTTCCTGTAAAATGGGGAAATTGGGGGTGTGATATCTGGAGTCCTTCCATCTCTAGGATCTTAGAATTTCATTTTCTGTAGAGGATTGGGAACGTTCTGAACCATTTCTGTCTAATGGGCTGCTTCGAGGACGTGTAACAGAGGATGAAGTATTGGACTCCATCCCACTGTGGGCCCCTTTACTTTGTGTCCATTGATTACATTCAAAATCCAAGTCAGTAGATGCACAAATGTAAACCTTTGTTTACAAAATGGAGTGGGAAGGAACCTATGAAAAACATGCACTTTTTTTGTTGAAAACTCACGTTGAATACTTAAGATACTAGGTTGTTGCATTTTTATTCTATAACAGATAAGGTCTCGTTATGACATAAACTGGGGCGCTTAAAAAAAATTGACAGTGTACTTTCCTTTCTTGGGTGTAAATAGTAAGGATAAAAAATTAAAATGAAATTACATAAAATTACTACTGGGTTTTGTTAACCTTAAAAGTAAAACTGTAAGTTTTTTAATAGGAACAGATGGGTTTATTAGAGAATAAAAGAGAATTGCAATCCAGGACAAACAAGCTGATAAAAACGGTAGGCAAGGGGTGCCTGGGTGGCTCAGTCGGTTGAGTGTCTGACTCCAATGATGTCAAGAATTCACGGTTCATGAGTTCGAGCCATGAGCCTGTCAGCATAAAACATGCTTCAGGTCTTCTGTCCTCTTCTGTCTCTGCCCCTCCCCCACTTTCTCTCTCTCTCTCTC